>NC_050194.1:14760787-14883287 GCF_008315115.2 Sander lucioperca | reverse complement strand
ATGCATTCCAAGCTGCTCCAAAATGTTTTTTGAAAATACCTCAAGCTGTGGTGCCATTATGATATGATGCAAGGGCAATTAGGTAGACATTTGCTTCATATCAATGAGATTGTCTAACTGTGTATCTGTCCTTGTAAAATGTATACCTCAGACAGTGTTTATCTCAGTCATAATCCCAAAACTCTACACAGTGTTGGACTAATTCTTTTTGTTTGAGTTACTGTGAGCAAACAAGGTAGAATTAGTCCCCTGAGAGACATCTTCAGAGGACGCTGAATCCTTGTTGTGTTAATTAAAGCCCAATGAAAAGATGAAAATTAGCATGGCCCAAAACCCCATTGAGTGCAGCTGGGAAAAGGCAATTTTGGAACTAATAAGCTATTGCGGTAAACTTTGTACAGTGGATGGGGATTTATAAGAGTGCTCTGTACAAAGATACCTTTATGTACACAAATGCTACAAGCAAGCAAGTAAAATCTCAGAGTGATGATCAGATGAATTTTTAATGACTCAATTCATGCGATGCCATCCCAATCCTCCAAAAATCCAAAAACTAAAGCAAAACAGGGATGCTTCAGATAAATCTTCTCCAGTAATGATGTCTCTATTGGACTACAGCCTCGGTGCCAGTGTTTACAGTTTGAATAGATCAATTTGATTGATTGGTAATTACAATAAGTGATGCTGCATACTGTATTAACATTGTGATATACAATAGACTCACTGCAACGTTGTTAGATTTAATATATTACTGTTTGATGGAAGTTGCTATCTTTCTAGTGGGAGAATCTTTTACGGCTGTTTCACTCCATGGAAGATGTGCATGTTTTATAACATCTATGTTGCAAGTGTAAGATAAAATAACATTTTTGGTGTGTGTTCCTGGTGCAAAGAAATTTACAAAGCTGCAATAGGTATCCTGTATCATGTAAATGCAGCTGAGCCACAGGCACCTTTTACAGAATGCTGTATACAACAACCTTTTCTATGCGTCTTTAATATAAAGCAATGTCTACGTGCGACCTCTGTCACACGGTGCATGTCAATGAGTTGTCAGTAGTTCAATGAAAGAGTGATTTTCCCTTCTTAGATTGTTACATTTGGAAAGACTGATATTGCCATCCCTAGAGCCATGGCTAAAAAAGCCTAAATTATAAAAGTCACAAAAATAAGCAATATCTTGTAAAGCAGAATTAATTCTTATTTACTCCCCAGGAAATCTTCTCACAAGCCCTTCCTGGAGAGTCATCCCCTTGTTGGTGTCCTGGCCACTGGCATTCAATAAAGCATACATTATAGATTACTGTGGAGCTGTAAGTCAAACTGTGTATGTGCAAACTTACACTGAACTTCAGGTTGGGCTTCTCATTGAGGTTTACTCTGGTTACAACATGTCCCGTCTGTTCCTCTACATCAAATATGCTGGCAGAGTATGGATAAGCCTCCTGGTTCACTTTATAGCGCACTAGACCTGCTGGGGTACCCTGTGAAGAGAACAAGTACACTTAGGATGACAGATTTTGATTAATGTGGCTTTCAGATGAAATATCTCTTGCATGCTCCCTGGAATGCTGCCACTCTTACATACATTTTGCAGTGTAGCATCAATTTAAAAGCATGGTGTGGTAATGACTCTTAGTGTTTCTAATATCCAAAGCAATTAGTTTGGGCCTAGATGTCAAACAGTTTGTCTCTGTCCAAGTACATATAAAGTAGTTAAGACATACATCACCCCCTGGGATATATGAGGTCCACATTTAGGCATATTAATGATAATAAACTGACCTCTCAAGTGTTGTTGATAATGAGCGACTATCAATTAGTATGACTAATTTGACTCAAAGTGTCAGTAAATACAAACTATTAAATTAGTTTATACAATACAGTATTACAGATCATCAGCTCACAGTCATGAAGAAGACTTTAAATGCTTTATCTTGATTAAAGATGTGGTATGCAATTTGTTTTTGGGCAAAAATTCCTTTATAATCTTTTAGCATATTGTAATTCAAGTGGTCTGAGCAAAATCTAGCCCGTGATGGAAGACTTTGGCCAATCACAGGTCATTTCAGAGAGACAGAGCATTCCTATTGGCTGTTCTGTGCATGCATTGCCAGTGCGACAGAGAGGGCAGAGGGAGGGCTGCAGGAAGAGGTCTCACTCTACTTCAAATCCTGCCGTTTTCATGCTTTTTACCCACTGCAGCTTAGAGGCTATGGATCTGATATGTTCAACAATGACTAAGCTACTATGTATAATGTAGTTGTCACCAGACCAGGGTGTCATGTTTACAAGACGGTTGCAACAACGCCACATTGACAATAAATAGAAAGATATCCAAGGTAAATAGAAAGGCTTCTAAAGTCATATTTCCATTAAAGGCTTTTATGCAACACCACTAAAATATTCAGTGTTGCAGTGTCAGTATCACGTTACAGAAATCTCTGTATATAAATTACAAGGTCAACTGTCATTTCTTCTGAAATGAGCTACACTTTCTGAAAGCACTGCAGTTGTGAGCAGTACTTCAGAGGCATCTGTAAGCTTTCATTAAATAAAGGCTCGTATAGTGAGTCAGCAAAACTTCACAGTGGAAATTTTTTAGATAATTTGTACTTCAGAGGTAAATATATATATATATATATATATCCATCCAAGGCTGTTAAGGAGCTTTTTATTACCTTGGGTGGGCCTTCATAGCACACAACCTTGACAGTATAATGTTACTTTTTGACCCAAGAGAGTTTAGCTTGATGCTTAGACCTCAAGTCTGAATCGATATAGCTGATGTAGGAAGACGGCAAGCACATTAGTCAAAGGAACATGGGGCTTTTAAAGAGGCTTAAGAGGGGAAACATCACCAGTGTAGAAGATTTCCCACGGAGATGTTGGAGTGAGAAATAAGATAATGGCTTCTTGAGCAAAAGGGCAAAGTAAAGATACTTTTGTGTTTCTGGTCTTTTTTTATAAATATTTATCCGGTGATTTACTATACTGTAAAATTGCAAATTTAAGAGTCGGTTGTTTTCTGTTTCCGATAAAGATTAGTTGTTTTTCACAAAGCCACTGCATTTCAGATCTGCATCTAAACAACAGCATTTTACAACCTTTTAAAATTGGAGTTAACTGCACCAGACGATCTAATGGCTCACAATGGAACTCTAAAGTGAGCTAACCTTCATTTTACAGCGAGCAGAATAAACCAGCCTACATTACAAAGATGTTTAGAGTTAAAAGCCCAATTGAAGTATCACTCAATGCAAGTGCTATGCTGGGGTTAAAAAAAGGCTCCACTGGTGAAAGAAGTGCGCACACACACACACACACACACACACACACACACACACACACACACACACACACGAGACAAGCATCATTATCTTGCATCATTCCCATACACAATTTGAGGAACACACTGTGAAAAACAGTTTGATTGAATAGCAGCAGCTGGAAATGCCCACCGCAGGGTCAGAGTCATTGGCCATCACTGTAGTTACGATGGTTCCCTTGACAGCATTAGGGGCAACCAGGCCTCGGTACACTGACTGCCTGAATATCGGGGAAAAGTCATTCATGTCCTGAAGAGAGATAAACACACACAGTATGGCATTACGATTGTAAACATACAGTACACCAAGCTGTTTTTGTTTTCCAGTAAGTGCCTGAAATTGTACACATTTTTAATACTGATGCAAACTGACTTTGTAGGCTTTACGCTTTCACTTCCATTCTTAAAATTAACTAAATTCTCATTTTCACTTTCTCTCTGCAGTCCCCAAAATTACTCACTAACACAGATTCACTTTTCATAGGTTTGGGAACATCTGGCCTCCACAAGGGAGAGAAAGCAACAGCTATTTACAGTAACAACACTGTTGCTAACTAATCCAGTTAACATAACCCTTGAGCCCATAACCTCATGCTAATGTTAACATACCAGTTATTTTAAAGTTTTGTTTTATTGTGGCTAGGATTTCAAAAAATATCCATTTGGGGTCTGGGAGTAGAATAAATGCAGTAGTGAGTAGAATAACTGGGACGGCCACAGCAGGTGTCAGCAGTAGTATAAAACAGCAGCAAGTTTGAAAGTGAGGACACCACAACAAATTGTGTTTTTGATTTTCCCCACAGGCAAGATGGATGGCACGCTGGATTTTAAAAATTGTTCCACAGTTGTCAAATTTAGACACACAAGAAAAACAATAGGTAAACAAATATAGTGTGAAAGGGACTAAAATTGGCAGCTATGTTGCTCAATGCTATAACTATAACTCTAGTTTTGGATGTCAGAGCATCTTGATGAGAGATGAATGTACCATAACTTTTGCGCAAATGTAGTAAATATATGCAAAAACACTGGTGTGGCCCCTGGATGTCAGTATAAACACACACCCACACACTCACCATGATTCTGACAGTGACAGAGGCTAGTCCAGGAGGCATGGTTCCCTCTGTGTCCATGGCCTCGACTGTGAATGTATATGTGGGTTCAGAGCCAGTCAGAGCCTCAAAGTCAAAAACTTTAAGCACTGACAGCTCTCCTGTCACTGGGTCGATGTGGAATAGCCGAACAATCTCCTGGTCCGAGCCTTCAGTTCTGATTCGATATGTGAGGTTGGATCTGAGGTCAGCGTCTTTCGCCTACAGAGAAAGAGAGAGTCACGGAAAGGGAAAGAAAGTAATATCATCACCTTTTGAATTTATGGCAAGTCGAACGCCTCGGGATCCCCCAGTCGGAGCTGGTTAATGTGGCTCGGGAAAGGGAAGTTTGGGGTCCCCTGCTGGAGCTGCTACCCCCGCGACCCGAGACCGAATAAGTGGACGAAGATGGATGGATGAATTTTTTATATTTGCTAGAGGGACAAGCATCTACATGTGCTAGGGCGAGTAACAGAATGTAGTATTTTCATTAGTTATGTGTTGGACTGGTATGTCTGAAATGCCTGTGGTAGTGACTTTTATAGTGTAGCTGCTGGCCTGTACCTTATTTTTCCTCCTGTACGTATTTTACTGTGTAGCTAGAGGGAAAAGTTGCTTTGTTTGTTTTATACATTCCACTCAGTGTGTCTTCAAATGTTCTTTTTAAGACATCTCTGGTGCTGGCTGGAGTGTAAAAGGAAACCAATTTGGTCATTTCAAAGAAGTTGTAGGTAAACAACTCCAAGTATGATACTGAGTATGACATTATTACTTGAAGGGATAATGGATCGCTTTGGAAATTAAAGAATTGTGACCATGATGCGTAGTGAGTGGGACATTTTTTGGCATTTGCACTGCATGGCCTGGACACTTTATTGGTTGCAAAAAGGGCTGATTTACACACTGGACCTTCACTATTTATAAGATATTATATCAGGCATTTTTACATGAAAAATACACTTTGCAATCTGAAATTATTACAAAACTAGAATGATTGCCTTGTAGTTGCATGATTCCACCAACAAAGTTACAGTTTAAATGTACTGTATGTCTTTCCAGGCTCATATACTGTATGTAGTGAAGACTTTGAAGCAATTTAATAAAAAGCTATTTGATTAGTGTATTTTTTGGCTAAACATAGATGCTTCACACACATCTTCAACCCGTCTGCACAGAAGATTTATACAATCACCACCGTTTCAAGATTAATGTCATCAATTCAGTATCCGACCAAATGTGAAATTTGATCACAATCTCCCCTTCTGTTCCTGAGTTACGGCGTTGAATAATGGCCAGAAAAGTGTTTTTGCAGAACATTATGATGTCACAGTGGAGTTGACGTTTGACCTTTTGGGAATAAAATGTCAGCCTTCATCATTTTATCCTATTAGACATTTGTGTCAAATGTTGTCATAATTAGCATAGGAATTCTTGAGTTGTGGGCTAACAATTCATTTTGTGAAGTCACTGTTACCTTGACCTTTGACCTTCACATGCCAAAATTAAACCAATTCCCTCCAAGGGTCCTGAGATATCGTGACGGATGGACAGATGGATGGACAACCCCAAAAACATAATGCCTTTTGTCCACGGCTGTCACCGGCACAAAGGCATGATTATCGACTACATCAGTTGCAAATGGCCTAGTCTGGATCGACGATAATTAATTTACAAGATAATCCAAGGAACATCCGTCGTCGCGGGATCTTCCACCGGATGTCCCTCGCCTTGCAAAACTCTGTTGGTTTCAGGTAACATCAACAAACTTCAAGCTAGCAAGTTATTCGCTGAAAATGGCAAGTTTTGAAGAAAATTTGGATCGTGCAACAAGGCAGGCCTGCTTTGTTCTTTCAGGGAATGATTGTAAAGATTACAAAGAATATGTTTAGGGCATTTACTCTCTAACTGGGACGTTTTGGGACAGATTGGTGGGGATTTGCTCTGGACAAAATACACACGGTGATACACAGGTAAGAGCAAATTATGTTTAACCATGTATCCAGTTAATTTAAATAGCTCACCTTACTGTATTTTGTGAACAGTTAACTTCATTTAATATTGTATGTGGCATTTTCTTTTGCGAGGTGAAAATGTTCCAGATAAACAAGTTCCTTCCCAAGACAATTTTGCAGATATACCATCACTGCATCTGGAGCTTAGTACCGGCCAAGACGATTGTGATTGGTTTAAAGAAATGCAAACAACCCATTGTGCTTTCTCCTATCCAGGAGTGTAAGTGTGGAGGGGCCAGACCTTACTCCGCAGCGCTGTGGAGATAGGTCTGGTAAGCGGGACTACAAATGGCCCAATCCACTCACTCACTCACCTTTAACTGTAATATGACTGTATCTTTGGGGCTGTTCTCTGGTAGGCTGACATTGTAAGTCTGTTGGGTGAATATTGGGCTGTTGTCGTCTACATCCAGAACGGTGATGGACAGTGTTAATCTGGATCTCCGGGGGTCCACTCCACCATCCCAGGCTTCAACGATCAGGAAGTAGTGACCTCTTACCTTAAAGATGACAGAGACTCATGGTCAAACAACACTACAGCTCCAAAAAAATATTCATACTGTCATCTTTGCCACCGTTTACTGCTTTCTTTTATGTATGACATTCAACAACTTTGAGGGTCATGTGAAATCTTAACATATCTAGCACTTCCGGTGACCTCTCTGTCCAGTGGCATCGTAGTTCTGATCGCTCCAGTGGCATTGATGGAAAACAGATTCTGGTGGTTGACGAGCCGATAGTGGACCATACCACTTGTCCCCACATCTGGGTCCGTAGCCTAAACACCGTCGAAGAAATAACACAAGCACACAAGCAATGAGACATGAGACTAAAGGTTTAATAATCCGCTTTGAAATGCCTGCAATTCATCACACTACCATTGAAGCAAATCATTCTTTAAATTTAAAGTGAACTTTCTCTAAAATCAAGCTCAATGTGTGTGTCAATAAAGTGGGCATATGTCTGTGAATTTATACAAGTGGTAAAACACTTAGGGCCCTATTTTAACGATCTAAGCGCACGGCGTGAAGCGCCTGGTGCAGGTCCGTTTAGGGCGTGTACGAATCCACTTTTGCTAGTTTAACGGCAGAAAAAAGGGTCTGTGCGCCAGACGCATGGTTCAAAAGGGTTGTACTTAGTGTCTTAATTAATCATAGGTGTGTTTTGGGCGTAACATGCAATAAACCAATCAGAGTGTCATCTCCCATTCCCTTTAAAAGCCAGGCGCGTTTGGACCTTGGCGCATTGCTATTATGATGGCGGATTTCCTAAGCAGGAAGGAGAGATTTTCAGGAGAAGAAACTGATCTGCTCGTGCGTGAAGTGAAAGCACGAGCAGATCACATCATCATGCTATTTCACATTGTAATATTTGCACGAGCTGTGCACGAGCCTAGATAAATAACAACGAAATGCGGCGTTATTGACGTTAGACCAGGTTTTTGTTGGTCAATGGCGCGATCACTTTATGCTGCCTCAAGATAGCAATACGCCAAGAATGCACCTGAACACACCTCCCTGTAAGACCAGCATGCCCATGGGCGCAGGTGCATTTGCTATTTAAACGACGTGGGCGCTGGACGGGAAATTGACAATTGCGCCGGTCTTAAACTAGCAAAGACACTTGCGTCGGGCTTTGCACTGCGCCAGGTGCAAGATAGGGCCCTTAACCTCTTTTTTAATCGTGTTAACATTTATGAAAGCTTTTCTGTTATTTCTCAGTAAAGAGAAATATATTTGCAAGTGGGTGAGTGAATGTGCGCGTCTGTGTGAGAGGGAGAGAGATACTGGGAAGTGAGTGGAGAATTATCAATGCATATCCCACCTTACAGTTTCACTCAGGGAGCTTCTGTGAAATTGGTATGCACCCGCAATTAATTTGTATTAGCTAGGACATTTTGACTTCTTAACCCAACACCATGTTATACACTGTTTTCTTATTAAAATTTCAGCACAGAGGGGCCATAGTTGCATGCAAAAATTATGATTATGGATGGCTATTTTCTTTTTTTCTCTCTTCCTTCTCTACGTCCTTCCTACCTTACTTCATGTAATTGCTCTCTTCTGTACATTTCACACAAAAAAATCCAACTTCTTAGATATAGCTTTGGCAAAGTGACAAAGGCAGACCTTGGTGGTCTACTCTCTCTCTCTCTCTGTCGCTCCTTTTTTTTCCCTTATTGCAACTTGTCCAGGGCAATTAAATTTACTCTCCACTAGTAGCAAATGCCATTCCAGAGTTACTGTAATGAGACAGGGGTTTCAATTTTCACTTGGAAAAAAGTAGCACTTCTTTCCTTTGTTGCACTTTCATCAGACAATCTTTCTGTATCCGTCGACTACACTCAAACCCTGACTCTGTCTCCACATCATCTCTTTCAACTAGAAAATAAGGTGTTGAGAAGGTGACATATTGCTGGCCGGTGTTCCTTTCACCCTGTGTGAGTGTTCATCCTGTCCAATCAGCATTCTGATTGCATTAAAATAGATGAGACCCGAGCAGAGGAGAGCAGAACAGAAGAAATGTTAACACAGTGTGTGTTTGTGTGTGCAGGGCTGAGGTTTGCTTACATTGCTTTCTGACTTTAAATGTCCCCAAAAGAAAAATATAATTCAGGGGTTAGCAGCAACTGTTATTAATAATTGCTTCACACATCTTCTTATGGCTAACAGTAAGAAAACTGTGTGTGTTTAATGTTATCAGTCAGAGCTTGAGCCGTCAGGACTTTGCATAACAAAATTAGTCAAGAAGAGGATTATTTTGAAGTTGATTAAATGTTTAAAAAGAACATGGACTGCCTTATGATTAAGGATAATCCTTATGGTATTTGCATACATTATGTTATGCTAATTTTGTCATAAAAAAATCAAGGCGATGAATTCTCTTTGACGAAAGATATTGCCATGACAATGATGTGACGTTAACGAGAATGTACTGATCACTGAGGATAAAGACTATGACACAGTTATGAAAAGCAAAAACACTGTGGAATAAGAGTCAGCAGCTGGCAGCTCTGTCTGACAATATTTAAGTAGAGCGGTGCTTTGAGCAGCAGTATGCTAACATACTCACAATGACAATGCTAACATTTCTCAAAGGTATAATGTTTACCATGTTAACCAACTTAGTTTAGCATGTAAGCATCCTGACATTCGTCAATTAGCACTAAACACAAAGTACAGCTGAGGCTCATGGGAATTAGTTTTGCAGGTATTTGATGCATGTTAACCAAAGTATTCGAAAAACATAAATTATCACCTGATGATGGCGCTAAAGGAAAAGTTAAGGGATCACCAAAGTTATTAGGACTCATCCAATGGGGATTGTGAATGTTTGTTTAATTTCATGGCAAACTGTCCAATATGTGTCAATAGATTACACTCCAAAGTGTCCAAAGTGTATTTATAACATTATAACTTAAGAAGCAGTGTCAAAATTGTCAGTTTAATATGTTTATCTAACCCCCATTACACAATTCATATTTCATTTTATTTGATGTACTGTGTCACTTCTTGCTGTTGCAGTGACCCATTTTTCCCCCTTTCCACAATTTTGGATCATTAAAGTTTCATCTTATCTCACACAGTGACTATTAGCATTAATAAAAATTAGGGTTCTGTCTTGCCAGTGTTATGTAGACAGCAAGAGAGAACAATGAAGTCCTCTCGGTGTGAATTACATTCAGTGATTCATTGATATCTGGGTGTAAAGCTGTATTATAATTTAATAATTTAATGGAGCATCCAGCTTTTGGATGATTATCTTGGGTTGTTTGGAGAAGGGGGAGGGGGAAAGAAAGAATGGAACATGGACACTAAGAGAGAGAGAGAGAGAAAGCGAGAGAGAGAGAGAGAGAGAGAGATCGACAATGACTTTTAAAGAAGGGAACTGGGAGGAGGTGGAAAATAAGGGGTCGGAGAGATAAGAGATACAATTGGTGGCAAAGGAAACGTGCAATTGTGTACGTTTTGTAGATGTAAGCAGAAGTGGATCTAATGTGTCTGTTCTTTTGTTTGCATTTCTGCAGTAACATCCATGCAAAGCAGCACTGTAACTAAATTATGTTAATCATCACTAAAGCAAAAGTTAGACATTTTGGGAAATACACTTCCTCACTTTACTTTTGTCTTAGTAAGTGTCAACTCAGATAAATCCCCCGTCATAATTAAAACCTGAACGTTGACATAAATGCTGTTTACAAGTCGGGAAGTCGATAACGATAATATCTAAAGCTTACTATTTAAAATGTTTTATCAGCAATGAGCCACCCTAGCAACCAAACTCCTTAAAGTTATTGGTCAGGGACATACATAGTCTGACACATTACCCCCTTTAAATGGCCAATTGTCATTTTTACACATAGTTTTTTGTACAGATTAAACAAACAAGACAGAATGTGTTACTAAGTGAGCTTTGAGGGTGCTGTCTTGGACAGAGCCAGACTAATTGTTTCCCCGTTTCCAGTCTTTATGCTAAGCTAAGCTAACCGACAGCTGGCTGAAGCCTTATACTTAATGAACAGATAACACAGTGGTATCAATTTTCTCAAATACAATTACTCTCGGCAAGAAAGTGAATAAGCCGATTCTCCAAAATGTCTAACTATTCTTTGAAGTGACACATTTTCAAGCTATCATTGACAGTGAATAAATAATTTAGAGTACCCATGCCCCTTTTTACATGTGCTTTGTACACATGTATTCCAAAAGGCAAAAAATAGCACACCCAAGTGCGCACAATGTCAGTTTCACATCATTTTCTGGAAGTTGAGTTTTGACATGAAAAGATTTAGCACTGTGATGTCAGCCAACTGAAATTATTGAGGAAACTAGAAAAAAGATAAATGGACAGCACTTTTCTCCTGCCTACGCAAACTATGAAAAGGGCAGATGTTTGATATTTGACAGGGAGACATTATTGTCCATAAAACCTTCCTTCAAACTGCCAACAGTAAAGTTGTCATAGAATTGCATTTTAGACACATGCTTTAGATAGTGTGCTGGATTAATTGTCTTGATGTCAAACATGTTGTCTGCAGTTCCTGGAGTTGGATACTGTGCATGTGTGTGACTGTCTCTCTATCCTTGCTCTTCTATTCTCTCTTTCTCGTGTCTTATATCTCTCCCTCACTGCCTTCTAACAGTTATCTCTGCATAATTACATTGCCAGACAGTTAAAAGCCAGAGACACAATAGAATTAATGTCTGAGCTGCCTTACGTCTGCTGCTTTTCAACACACACAAGCAGCTTAAAGCCTGAAATCTACACTCTCTACAGTCTCTACAATCGCTAGCACTGCCTTTCTTGTTCAGGTGCTCATTTCTCTGCGTTTCCAATATCCCCTTTTTTTCTTTCTCCTCTTTTCATCACTTTCTCATCTCCACCTCTAATTTCATTCCTAGATACAGCATTAGACGTACCTGCAACTGAAACAAAATTACTGAGTTTTTTTTTTTATATCTGTCTTGGAGCACATTTATTTTGCTGCACAAATACACCATAGTCAGGTATTATAACAGTGTGGGAGTCTTTTCTCAGTAAGTTACGCAAACAGACAAGCCATCACTCGAGCAGTCTCACGTGGGTTAAATTGCTTCTGTATATGAGTCTCTGTTAGTTTCCCATCAGGTCCATTTTGTGCTCCACCTGGACTTCATTTCAACAGTGTGGTGTAGCATCACATAACTATAAATAAAAACGTTTCTGCAAGAGGAACATATCTGTTCACATCCAAATGACACATACATGTATCACCTACGGTATGACCTACAGTACGTATACTACAAATGTGTTGTGTTGGTATGGTTCAGAGCAGTGTTTTCCCCAACCTAGGGGTTGGGACCTTCAACGGGGGTGACGAGATAAATCTGAAAGTATGCGAGATGATAAACAGGATGGTTTCGAATGAAAAACATATTTCTGCTACACAAAATAGCATTTATTTGTAAGGCCCTCCACTAATTTTTGCTTTTTTTCTCATGATTTTACCTTCTCAAGACTCCTCCAAACATATAACATCAAATTAAACAAGGAAACATACTCTTTAGTTAAACTGGTCACAGTCAGACATATGTGACTATTGTTGTAAGTAGACATCTCTTCATTTTAAGCTGTCACAGTGCAAAAAGATTGGAAAAAATAAAGAGCCAGCTACTGTAAATGTCGATATGTTAATATACAGTACAGACAAGAAAAACCCTGCATCCTTTTTGTTTTCTTGTTTTATTATTGTTACTAGCATTAATGGTGGCTTTCTACGATGAACTAAATCCGAATGGATTCTTTGTTTGTTTCTAGTTAAATGCTGTTGTGGTCTATTAAAACATGCGTCACCACACTGTTATTATTTTTAAAAGAGTATAAACGGTATGAAGAGAGATCGATATGGTCTACTTTCTGAGGTTTTTTCCTTTCAAAAATCCTAAATCAATTTAAAACCATTTACAAAGAAAACCAGTCTTAACACCAAGCCATTTTTGTGCAGCGTATTGCCACTTACAGTACATGTTGAGAGTAAACAACCATGCTGTACTGACAAGCAATCATGCATTGAAGGACCAACAGTCTGCAATTTTTTTATTCCAGCTATCAACTGCAGCAGGTGATTTCACTGATTCATTCCCCTGTGGCTGAAGGTGTGCAAATCAGCAAAATCATCTGCTGTTGTGCTGGACTGGTAGTAAAGTGAAAAGCTTGAAACTTTTTCAGTGGCTGCCATGGATGGATAAATTGTAAACCGATGAAGAGGTACTTTGGGAGGCAGCTAACTTGATAAAAAAAATGTTTGATGTTGAACAGCATGTGCATGCAGAACGACACCCTATGATGCAGCCTTGTCCACGGTTTCTCCTGGGTATTACGGAAAATAATTACTATTTAATGACTTCAGGAGTTTTTGCTTCCATATTGTCTGCCACTATATCATGCACATGAAGTGTTCACCTACTATAATCATTTATGTGATGGTCATATTACCTCTCTCTGAATTTCCCCAGTCTTTCCTTTTTTAAATGCATTTTTCACCTCTTTAAAATTAGTGAAAGTCAGATTAAGAATGCAGCCGTACTCCCTAAACTCTGCCGTCTCCCCTCTTCTCTTTCTCTCTCACCCCTATTACCTCTCCCCAGTGTCTTTCTCCCATTTCTCTCTGCCAACCATGCATGTCTCACTTCCTCCTCTCTTTCCATCGCTCCCTACCTTATCAGCATCAGCAAACCAAGGTCAGGACCATTCATTCTTCCAGAAATCTGTTAAATACCTACAGGTAGGGGACCTGGTTTGGAACGAGGCCCAGAGTCGTGCCTTGCACAGCCTGCTGAAGGATCACACCATCTGTTTTGGTTTGGAAAAAATCCAAGGGTCCTTGAAAGGGAGGAAGTTCAGGATTGGAATACTTTCAAGTGCCCTCTCTGAAGATTATGGTGGGTTTTTGGATGTTGAATTTGGAACACATCCAAAAGTCTGGGCGAGAGTTAAAATTTGGAATGCTTGGAATGAAATGACCTTTTTAAGGATAAGGTTTACGAGTGTGGAAGACTGCCCAATTGTCCAAATAAGAAAAGGCATTGTGCTTTTAACTTTGGAACATGATAAACGTAAGACTTGTTCAAAACCCTAGACATGGGTGTACAAGGGCCATATCTTTTTCTCAGGAGAAGTCCTGGTGTTTAACCAAAGAAGCCTGATTAACATTTAGAACCTAGCAAAGTGTCACACTGATGACTAAGACATCCTGACTCTGGTGTATAAAGGCTATGAATTAAGCAAGCGTGCAACCGAGGGAGCATCTTTAAAGATCAGAGCCTATCAAAGTGTCAGATTTACCCATGACCCCTGTCTGGGGAATACATGAGTTAGTTGTTAGGTCTGGAATGAGTCCAGTGGTCTTTGTGGAGCCGAGTGTGCTGATGCAGGTGGAACTGCATCCCACAGTGCTGAGGAGAGATCATGTTACTTAAACATGTGCTAGATTGAGATTAGATTAGATTTCTTCTTACATTATAGTAAAGTCATTGCAGACCTAGATTTATTTATTTGCAAACAAAGTTAGTTCATATTTGTCCTTGATGTACTGCTATTTCTACACAGAATAGGACTGAATAGTGGGAATTGAGATCACGGTAACCACAAGGAACTCTTGTCAAAATCTGCCCCCGTTTTCAGGAAAAACCTCAAGAACACTACCACGGAACTGAAATGCTGAAAAAAGTGCAAACTTTAAATGCTGTGATTATGTCAATATAAGTGACTCAACTTTTCAGCTGCACAATTAAAGTGAACACACTTACTTTACATGCTAAAATGGCTGCTTACAGTGCACAAAAATGAAAACAACGAAGGATGTAATGATTTGTTTAATTGCTGACATTTTGTTTCTTGCACCATAGTATACTTTTAAGAAAAAACAACATTGTTCTACTGAAAAGTAATGAGAATTTTTGTAATTATTTTGTATTATTAGAAAATGAGAATTAATCATTTTTTGCCATTAATAATCTGCTGTTATTTGTTTAAAACATTGTTTCTTCAGCGAGAAATTTCAGTTTTCCTGGGAACGAGGGAGTGATACAGTTCCACTAAAATGTTATTTTACATATTCAACCCAAATAGACAACGTCCTTAAGACACACCATTCTCTCAAATCATTGTATCTTTTCAAACTACAAATATGCACACACAGTCCTCCGAGTATAATAACATAAAGACCTAATTACAAAGCTACCAAGGTTTACAGAGTTATGTTAGTGATCTCTGGTCCCCATTGTAAAGGATTATAAGAGCAGAATTTAATTAGAGCCTCTGTGTGCTGTATGTGTGGTAAGAGACTGTCAAGGTACACAGAAATGTAGATGAGGCCTATGCAGTTAAAGTAATTGTGTGTCTTTCTTATGGCCCTTATGTCAGAATTGCTCACAGTGAGACAGATGATCCGTGCCACAATACCAAAAAGAGTTGTGTTATCCATTTCAAACATGTAAATCTACAACGCAAGAGAAATAACGAAGTAATCTCATTTACATGCTCTCCTGCGTAGATGCCTGGTCTGAAATTCTAAAAGGTAAATTATAATCTAAATTGGCTTTTTTATTCATGATCTATCATTATAACAAAGGATTAGTGAGAGACAAAGCACATAAAAAGCTAACAGATAAATACACAGTAATGAATGTGTGCATGAAAACATTAGCATACAAACACTCTCATATAGACATGTGTAAATACATCCTACAGTGAGGACATCTAAATGTTTTTAAAAACATGTAGTGAGCAGTGAGGTGAGGTAGTAGGAGAGAGGGGAGTGTGTGTGTGTGTATGCTGCTTCTTTGTGCATGTTTTAGAGTGTGTGTTTGTGCGTCTTCCTACCTTGACCTGTCCAACGTAGGCTTGATCATGCTCCTCGGTGACAGTGAGGTTCACTGGCAGTGAAGAATCGAACAGCGGGTCATTGTCATTAACATCTGTCACCACAATGTTCACCGTCGTAGTGGAGGTCTACACGCACGCACGCACACACGCACGCGCGCACGCACGCACACACGCACGCACGCACACACACACACACACACACACACACACACACACACACACACACACACACACACACACACACACACACACACACACACACACACAAATTTGTGTTACTATTCTGGTCAGTTCAGACGACATCTGAAGCTGAATTTTGTATTCTACAGTATTTAACATGTTTGACTAGTGCCGGAAAGGCTTTTATGTTATGGATTATCAGAGTACACAGGTTAAAATCCATATTTAACTTAGTCTATTTGTCCCTCTTACTAACAGCCCCCAGCTGCACTCTAGTCATGGCTGTCCCATCTGTTTGTGCTTCTAATAACTGTTCACCAATGGTCCACTTTGCACCTTCTCTTGTTAAAAGGGACATTTGTATTAAGATATGCATAATTAAGAAAGACATGTGAAAATGACTTAAGAAGGGTAGCTAGGGGTAAAAAAAGACAACTTCAATCAAATGGCAGTCATTTAGGAACAGACAGCTCAGTTGGTTTAATTAGCTATTGTTTTGTTCCTAAAGTCTGATGGCTAGACGATAAAAAAATCTGTGCCAACAAAGAGAGGAAATACAACAAACTGAACTGATCACCTGAAGCATTAAAGCATGTTTGTGAATGTTTGGAGAGGATTCATTAAAAATCAATTGTTACAGTAAATGTCACCAGTTCTCACTGTTTTGCAACCAACAGCAAAAGCATAAAAAATGTGCCAAGTAAAGGCAGAGGACCAGGAAAGAGAGAGAAGCTGGTAAGAGGTCAACACATTTCTTAATTTGAATTTCATGAGAGCAGAAAAAAAAGAGAGGGGGAGAGAGAGAGAGAGAGAGAGAGAGAGAGATCGATTATTTGACTTTTAAAGAAGGGAACTGGGAAGAGGTGGAAAATGAGGGAGAGCTTACTGATTTACAACAGTGGGATGAAAAGAGAAAAAGCAGCGTGTGTGGACTTTTGTGTGTGGGAGAGTGACAATCCCAGAGGTGACAACGGGCAATTGAGGTTGGCTGGGCACACGGTGATGTAAGTAATTTGAGGTTAAGAGCTCACAGTTGACTAAACAGTTTATCCGATTGCCAGTATATGTAAAGTAGAATGCGCTCTGATATAATGAAAACAAAGGCTGTGAGCAGCGCTGGCAAACACAGACAGACACACACACACACACACACACAAAGGGAGAGGAGATGCAGTAAGCTCCATTTTGCATCGTGGGGGCTCTAAGCACATCATTTATGATAACCGCACGTCTCACAGTTCTCATCTTGCTGATAGCATGGCCACCTGCCAAAGTTTAATACCCACCCAAATATGGAGCCACCATATTCTTAAGGTTTCAGATGTATACTCTGCATGCATTGTACCTGGATTACTGTATTTTTCATATTACCAATATGACTAAAAGATGCGGAACTAATCAATAAATACATATTTTACATGTTCATGTGACTATTCATAGTGCTAGCTGTTTAAGGTGGTAAAAGGTTACCAAACTGAGCTTGCTTTGTGTTGTTGCAATTAAAAGATACACGTGACAATATTTTTGCTATTGCAGCACATCGGCACACTGAATAACACATTGTTGGTTTTTGGTCTTTTCATTGGATTTGTTCAAATTAAGAAAAAAAAAAGAAAAACACCTGCAACTTATTCTCCATTTGAAAACAGCACACTGTCCTCACCGAAGTTTAAGTTGCATCCTACAATGCACAGTGTCCTTACTAGGGAGCTTGGTTTACTGCACCAGCTTGTAGGGCCCTCAATCTGTGGCAGTATGATGGATTCACTGGCCAAATAGCCAATTAGGCACTTTGTAGTCTGACACTCTCGCAACGGGACGTTTAATAATAGGGGACACAGACGTGTCTCTGTGTGTGTGTGTGTGTGTGTGTGTGTGTGTGTGTGTGCACGCATATGAAGACAACCCAAGGCCTTTAGAGTGATGCTGATTAATGGTCCCATATAAAGCAACTACACCCGAATCTTCTCTTCTCCTTTTTCTATTTCTTTCTTTCCTTGTCTTCCCTTCTGTCTCTGTGTAGCTCATCCCATTCCTCTCTCATACACCTTCTCGCTCTCTCTTTTTTCTGCTCGTCCAGAAACATAATGGAGTGTCAAGCAGAAAAATGTCCAAACTACTTTTAGCCATTTTCTGACTTAAAGACCTTTGAGGCACAAAGATAATACACTAATTGTCAAGGTTCAGGGAGCAATTGACTAAGTATAAGTGTGCATGTCTGTGAGTGTGTATGTGTCAAGACTCCTTTTTAGAATTGTGTATGAACACACAGTACAATTGTTAAGGTAATAAGGGCCCCCTGAACACCTCCCACATCTCTCTCCCTTCCTCACTCTCTCTCATTTCCTCCCACTTGTTATTCTCTTGTGTGCGAGGGTGTCCGTGAGAGAGAAGGTCAGAGTATTCAAATCAGCATTTTCTCTTCTCAAAGGGACCTTAAACTTTACCTTTTGCGTAATTGACATGTGGGGTAGGGGAGTCAGTGAAGAGGAGGAGAGGAGACAAACTTATTTTAATGCTAGACTAACAGATAGATGATGAGGGGGAGAAGAGAAGCTAGAAAGGGAAATTGTTGAAAGGAGTAGAGAAAGAGGAAAGAGGTTTGACTTTCATGTGAGAGCATCTGTAGATTTGACTTTTAAAAAAGGAAAGCTGAGAAGAACACAAACAGAGAGATAGAGAGAGCGACTCTGATGACCTGCGATCAATTAAGTAAGTGAGAAAGTGAGGAAGGGCACACACTCCATCTTTACAAAACAGCTCTTGCCGTGAATAAAATATGTTTTTTTAGCCATTTTATGTAGTTACATTCATGTTTATTCAGACTCCATCCACACTAAGCCACAGTTTATGTGTGAAAACAACATGCATTGGAACGTCAAGTGCTCCATTTGCATTGAAATGCCAAACAATTAAGAAGCCATTTTATTATATTCCTCTTATATCTTTTAGTTGGAAAATAACACTTACTACAATGTTTCTGCACTCAAGAATCGGATCATAAACTCTGACAAGAGTGAAAGAATAATTTTACCTGGTGAACGTCTGAGGACTGAAACATCATACATAAAGTGTGCACAAGTGATTGCCAGTTTGCAGGATTTTCAGGTTCTTCCACAGATGGCACATAAGAAACTGCAGATCACACTCAACATCTGGTAAGACGTTGAGCAGTCATAGCCTAGTTACTCTGTCGAGTCCTTCAGCTGGTTAAACTTCTTCCATTTTGAACATTAAGCCTGTTTAACCTCATCATACTGTCATACTGTAAGTGTGTTACACCTGTACATTTCTGCAGCATGCAAGGTGAGGATTTAAACATAATGTAATGGGGGTGTAAAGTTACTCTTTAATGACAAAACATGTATTTTGTGATCAGATATACTGACATATAAAAAATGTCAAAGAAAGAAACAAAAACAAAACGCTGGCTAAGTGTGGACAGGCAGCCAAAATGGAGACAAAAGCTGCCTTTCCAATATAGCCAGCTCAGTGAGGACGTAGTCTTGGTTGCCTTTCGTTGAGACACAGTGTGATCCAATAACAATGACATGCTTTATATGTATAAAAAAAAGATAGCAGTATCAGTGGTCAGTTGAAAAGTGTAAATCAGTGGATAAGTGTTTACTTGGTGTGTATACAATTAAAGTTTTTTGTTAATGAACACTTTCATGGCAGAAGATCTTCTCTATCACATTTGACCGTAAAAGTTATAAACAAACATTTGACGGCCATATTTCCAAAAATTGCCTCGGACATCCCTCCTTTCACATAATGCCACAGCTGTTGTTTGTGGCATTTCACTGTGAAGGATTTAGTCTCCCTCCTGGCAGCCATTCGGTTTAATTCCATTGGGGATGTGAAACAACTCAAGTAAAGACAACCAGTTAATATCTGTGCGGTACAGCTCAGTTTCTTACCCCATCTGGGTGTCCGTCTGAGGCTGTGACCACCAGGGTATAATAATCCAGAGACTCCCTGTCCAGAGGCTTGTCCAGGACCAAATACCCTGCACTGGAGAAAGAACACACAGAGAGTCCCGTTAACCCGCTAGGTATGGGCTTAAAATGGATCAGAACAGAAAAATAAAAGAGTACAATAAGAAAAAATACAAGAGGACCAAGAGGAGCAAACACACCAGAAAATAATACTGTGGTGTAGCATGAGTTGATTTCATACCCACGATACTGTTTCAGATGTTTCTGTTCAAAAGTCGTTGATTGTTTACCCTATCATTCTCTTGCTGATACTTCCAGCCATTTTAAGGTAGTTTATATGCTAACTCTCGATCATGGGAACAATTTAGAAACCTGTCTGTGTTTTCTCAAAATGCTTATTCCTCTTTATATACACCACACTGGAGATAAATTGTCAGACAACTGACAACACTAATAACCACCCCAAAAAATCCTTAACACCCAGACGTGCATTTTTATTGTGATTATAGGTACTGTGCTGATGCAGATGACGTCTCATACCTATCACCTTACCCACAATGATACTGAGAAATGGCTTCTTGGGTGCTGCTGTTGCTATAATGGCTAAGACAGTGATGTGTCATAAAAAAACAGTATTTGGGAACAGTCTTTTTTCAACCAAAATAAAGAGGTTATATGCAAAATACCTAAGTATGTTTTTGTTGTTGTTGTAAATGTGTGAATTATTAGTATGGTTCACTAGTCATATAATCTTAGACTCAAGTTATTTATTTAATACAATTTACAATCAGAAATGTCCAAACAGAACAAAAAAGATAAAAGTCAGATTTAAGGGCAAATGATTAACACATAAGTAAAAATCTACCCTAGAAGATCAATAGTTTCAGTGCAGCCTGTCTAAGACTTCTGACCAATCAAAAACCAGCAGAAACATTTGATGTTGACCTTAATTGATGACACTTTTTTATTTGCCAAGTGAAGATTTACATAATGATTGAAGAGTTTTTAATTTAAGCTACTTTCATGAATTAGAGACCATATGAAATGCAAATTTTCTCCAAATATTGAGCGTGTGTGTGTGTGTGTGTGTGTGTGTGTGCGGATGTTAAGTGGTGTACAGAGGAAAGATGTGAAGCGGAAACAAACTAAAAAACATTTCATTTATATTTATAGATGATTCATGAAAAGCAAAGTCTGTGAATGCATGTGTACATACACGCACGCACATGCACACGCACAATCTTGCTTTCTCATTTACACCACACATTTTGACACATTTTCTTCACATGCCTTTTGCTCTCAACCAGGATAATTCACATGTATTCATAAATGATGAACCTTCTCAAAGCTCATCACTTGCTTCCCGCACTGATGCTGGCCCTTTTATTTCTTTATTAAACTAATCTGAATCTTTTGGCCATTAGTGTGTGTTCCATCAATGGCAGCCACATTGGCAAAATGGGCATAGAGTAGAGCATTTAACTGAGCCAAACTCTGCACAAAGGCAATAAAAAAATCACTCAATCCTGTGCCAATATGAGCTGCACGGCATGTTGCACTTGTGCGGTGGAAAAGAAAAACTTGGCTAGTCTTCATAGTGCCATAATGCACATAGCACAGCTAAGGCACAGACACATTTTGGCACATATTTGGAGATTTCATAATATCCAACAGAACCCTTCAGATACTTCTAGAATGCAGAAATTAAAGCTTCTATTCATTTTAATCTTTGCTGTTATGGATTACTATGCAGGGGACTACTTTACTTAGTTCTTTTCTTTTATTCTTAATCCTCATTTGTCCATCACTCTTGTTCATCGTTTCCCTCCCAGCTCTCTCTAACATTTTGTTCATCTTTTACTCCGTCCCTGCTCTCCTCTCTTATCTCTTACTCTCTCTCTTTCCTATCTATCCTTCTATCCTTCCATCCTTATAATTCTGCCCCTTCTTTTTCAGTCTTTTACCATACTCTCCTTTGTTTCTCTCTCGCCTCCTCCCTCTAGAAATGTAGATAGGATCTTTCCCCAGCATAAGAAATGCATTTTTAATGAGCAATAAATGAATAAATACAACAAAAGCCCTCAGAGTGAGCGTGTGTGTGTGTGTGTGTGTGTGTGTGTGTGTGTGTATATAGTGTGTATTGGTGTGTTAATGTGAAGGCCTCAGCAGAGCCTGAGCCCTAAATTATATAATTTATTCTGCTTTCAACGCATGCACACACAGACTTTTACTACATACTTGTGTATTGCCATGGTTGTACAGTATGCACATACTAAGCTAGAGTACACATACCCAAAAAAGAAAAAGGGTACTGCTTTAGTTTCTGAAAATACTAACTTCAACAAGCTCCAGTTTTGATCAAACATGATGGTGTGTGTGTGTGTGTGTGTGTGTGTGTGTGTGTGTGTGTGTGTGTGTGCTTACTCCTGCTGTAGTGCAAAATGTCCATGAAGGTCTCCGCTGTGGATTTTGTAGGTGATGGGGTCCCTCTCCCGATCCACTGCCTTAAAAAGTGAAAATTACTTTAACAATAAAACATTTTACATAATTAACAGTGCAAAAACATCCCGTTTTAAAACAATTTAAATGAACATAATTGGACACGGGTGGTGTGGATGATGGGGTAGCTATTGAGTTCATCTGTAAGGAGCTGTGGAGGTAACAACCTGTGGTATATAGAGTCTGAGTGTACCTGCAGATTAAGCAGTGTAGCTCCAGTTCTCATAGCTTCGCTGATCTCTAGGCTGTATTGTTGCCGCAGGAACTGTGGAGGGCTCTGGTTGTTTGGGGGCAAAACTTCAATATATACCGTAGTAATGGATGACCTAAGGAGAGAGAATGAGAAGGAGAGAATAGGGTAAGGCGGACAGGACAGAGAGCGAGATTACAAAGACAGATAGAGAAACAGCCTGTAAGAGAGAAGCAGATAATGTGTCATGTTGGAGAGGGATGAGAGAAGAGAAGAAGGAAGAGAAGAGCTGGAGGGCACCACGAGAGGATAGTGGGTAAAAACGCAGTGTCAGAAGGGTGAATGGTCTATTATTTAAGTTAAGAGCGGCTGGCCGGTGTTTGTTTCTTTGCACTTCATGCTGTGTTTAACTAATCGATAGGAGAGTGAAGCCAACAACAGTGTGAATGGCAAAGAGACTAGACAGTGCTCGACTGCCGGGCTTTTACAGATGTCTTTCTGCAGGGCTTAACGTTTTCTATGGTGCATTTTGACAAACCTATCTGGATGTTTCAATGATTTATTCATGTAGAGGCTAGTGCTGTTTTACTGAGAGAAAAACCTTAAAGATGCAGTAGGTAAGACTTATAAAACTAACTTTCTGTCATATTTGCTGAAACTGACCTTATGTTCGAGTAGAACTACATGAAGCAGGTAATTTAAAAAAAAATCTGGCACCACCTACAGCCTGTAGTGCGATTTGCAAAAATCCATCACTCCCTGTTCAGATGCTCCAATCATGGCCAGGGGGGGTGTCTAACTGTGTGTCAATCACTGCTCATGCACACACATTCATTCTCCCTTGTGGGGGGAGGGGCTTAGGAGACCGTTTGGGCTTTAACAGAAAGGGGGGAGGGACTGAGAAGTTGTCGATGTTCAAATTCTTAGGCTAAGTCCTGGATCTACACAATCCTACCTACAGCATCTTTAATCGTTATAGTAATTCATTTTAATAGAGTGGCACTATCTTGTTAGGGCAGTATTATTCCTTTAGAATCTCAACCGTTATTTATAGATGAGCCCTGCACTAGAACACATAAACCTTTAATATCATATTTAGGATGGGTACCGAACTTTGATACTTTTAGGCACCGACAGAATTGCCTCAATAGTATTGAGTATCGAAAAATGCCATGTCATTCAATAACAAATTTCAATACCTAAGGTTTAAGTGTCATCAGTGTCAGTGAGCCAATAAGCATGCAGCATGCTTGTACAAAGATGTAATAATGCTTGTGATTGGCTGTCTAACGTTACAAGTCGTAGAGGCATGCAGGAAAAACTACGTTACGCACAGAGACGGGGCTCACGTGTGTGTTGTAGTGTTTTGAGGGGCTTGACTACAGTGTAGGTCACATAGGTGTAAAGGAGCTGAAAAAAAGATTAGATACGCAATGTGTAATGTTGTAATTTCTTTTTGTTAAAAAGGATTTCATAAACTTGGTACCGAAAAAAAAGTATTGTTTAGGAACAGATATTGAAGTAACAGTACCAATATCGGTATTGAAAATGTTTGAACAATACCCAGTCCTAATCATATTAGAATTAACAATATAAAGGGGTTTGTACAGATGTCCAGAACTGAATTTAAGAATGAATGCAGTGATTATAGAGATGACTATTAAGTAAAGTTGTAGAACAAGGATAACAAAATCAACTGTGGATGAGAAGTGGATTTAGAAGTGCCGTGACAGGTAAGGACACTTGATTAAAATGTTTCAAGAGGGAATTACAGAAATAAAGGTTTTGTAAAATTTTTGGAAATAGCCTTAAAAGTAAATTAAGAGAAAGAAAAAAGGCAGTTACACTGAGTTTCTAAGAGGGGATGACACCAAGAGAAAATGTATTTGGACTATGAAGTCTTAAATACACAGTGTTTACCTCCACTCTGATAAATAGCGTTGGCTGTTCAATAAGCTGTATTCCTTGACATTTTTTAATCAGCATAACACTTATTCTAAAAACAGCATGTCACCATAATGACCTACAATTGACAGAGCTGTTCATTTCTAGCGCTGTAAATAGCTTGTGTCACTTTTTCCTTTCTTAATATATTCGATTACCTGGCTCAAATTGTCTTGTGTAGAGGACTACAGCCCTATGACAAATTGACTGCATTACATAATTGAGATATAACAACGTACTAACTGCAAATTCAAACAAGACCCAACTGGAAACAGAGTTGGCATCTACTATACCATTTATTTTAGATAATTCAGTCATGTATTTTGATCCTTGACACCACCTTCCCAAAGGAACAAGATGCAAGAGAGCTGGGCCTCTCAATAATGATGACTTTGTGTATACGATAGAACTGGATACTTTGTGGGAAAATGTTTTCCTTGTTATATATTACACCACTCAAAATTTGCATTAATCAAAGGAAAAAGAACAAAATAAAAATTAATAGAAATAAATCGAGCAGTACCTATTAAGATAAGTCTCATATCTAAAAGGAAAATATATTTGTAACCTTTCCACAGAGGTTAAGAACAAAACTACATTATATTTAATATTCATATTATTATTATATCAAAAAAACCTTTACATACAGTTGCCACCTTTTCATCAAGTAGCTTTAAATTCATAATAATAGTCATATTCAACGCTGTATCAGTGTGCAACACACTGTCTATAGATTATCAGCTTTCAAACTCTTTATAGAAGCTGTATGTTCAAATTGAGTTGAATGTTTAAGGTGTTTTTTAGAGGCATTAACAGCCATCACATGGGAATAGCCTAGGCTTATTTAGCTATATTTACTTAGAACATTTGAGGATCGCCACTTGAATCTAAAATAATCGTTTGAGTTTGGACAGTGTTTGGCTGCACAGCATGAGTTTGCATTGACTGGTGCAGCAGCGGGACAGTGAGGTTTACGGGTTTAAATATATTGAATTATTTCCCTCCTGCCTTTTCAAAGGAAGCGTTGAGGCCTGATGCTGGCTCACATGAAAATAACAGTGGCTCACAGAACATAATATGGCTGAAAATGTCACATTAGGAAGAAATAGTGTACCACTCTTGTACCTTGATAGTAAAATTCCAATCTTAAATTTTGTCAAATTGGTCAGTACTAACACTTCTTCATTAACGGGTTGGTAAAAAGCCAAATTATTCCCCATTTTCAGTTTTGCCCCCACATGACGTGAGTGATGTTTGGTTTTACCAACCTGAATTTCAGGTTAAGAAGCCGCAAGGATTAAATTTGTGTTCCTACTTGGCGAGAGTGCAGAGTTTCAGCAGGGAGAGAAGGGAGAGATTAACTCCACACAAACTGAATAATCAAAGAACCTTGGGTCTAAACAATAGCCCACAAAATCTGTTTACATTCACAACAATAAATAAATAAATAGAGTAAAAGCTGGAAAAAATGTAAGCTGCCAGAGAGAGTGAAAGCCAGTGTTTTATTAAAACAATTCACATGGGATTATTGATGAAAACCGATTGAGGGACTGGGGATTATTATATATTCAGTCGTGGTTTCTACTGTAGCTGCTAGCTGGGGCCTATTTTTCCATCCTAAAACTCTGTCTATCAATAGACGCAATTCCTTCTTCTAAAACTCTTCTTTCTTATTTAATATTGACGATCAATTTCATAGCCATGGTTAAATATAACTGTTCCCACTTGTACAGTACACACACAAAGAAAAATCCACACAAACCAAACAGACTTGCACATCAAATGCACAGTAAATTAACTGAGTGATTGGCAGGCCGAAGCCTAATGTTTCTTCTGTTAATAAAACCATTGATTGTAATGGTCTCACTGAATAGTAGAAGTGGCACTATTACTACACTATTTATAATATTACTACTACTGCTATTAATCTGTTGACATACAGTACATTTTGCATCACATTTGGTCAAGTACTGTACATGTAATGAGTTATTTGGGGCTGCAGCTGTATGACTTGGTGTTGACTTGGGGCTTCAGTGCCAAGCTTGTGATTAAAGCAACACTAGAGAACTTTTCCCGCTTCGGTCCCCCTACAGGTTGGAAGCGGAATTGTCCCATTATGTCTCAATCGAACTACAGATCCGCTACCCGATCTGGCAAACTTGCATAGTACGGTTATAGCTGGTAGAGAGCCGCAAAGCGAATGCAGAAGTGCCGTTCACCCTGTTACGAGTTGATCAACCACTGAAACGATTTTGGAAACATTATTTTAGTTTACAAAAAGTTCTCTAGTGTTACTTTAACTTGTGACTTGTGTTTACTTAGTAACACCTTACAGCAATTTATTTTTTTTTTAGTGCAAGAGTCCAATTTGAAATAAATAATAAAGTTACAAATCTAGTTTGTTCGCTGTCTTAACAGGAGTTCAATGGTGTAGTGGTACGGCTCACGGCTGGAGGTATGGGGGCACCAATGGCCACTACCAATGGAGGAGGAGAAGTCTTCTTAGCTAGCTTGCCAACGTTAGCCACTAGTAGAGAGTGGACAATCAGGAATCACCTTTAGGGTTGGAGGTATGTAAACCCTGGGAATTCTGAAGTGCTGCAGCAGGCAGTCATAATGGCTAGTGATACGATAGCCGTTTATGGTCATAAAAATAATAATCCGCAATAATAAGAAGTGCAGTACCTCCAAACTGGCTGGCTGCTTGTTCAACCATTAGGTTTCATTTCCTATTTTAACATTGGGTGTGCAGGATTTGAGTTGTTTAAAGGCACCTTTGACAGAGCTGGGCCAAGTAACAAAAGCACAAAAGTGATATAAGTAATATTTATTGAGTAATTGAAGGAACTTCCCCAACACTGCTTGTGACTTGCAAATAAATGACTTTATACCACTTCTATAATTTACTATATGCCTCTTGTGCAAAATGACTTCTTTATCTTGGTCTCTATCTAGCTATTTACCTAACATCTTATCTTGTCTGATCTGTTCTCTCCTAACCCTACTGTTTGATAAAAGTATAAATGAGACCCCGGAGCATAAGCTGTTTTCAGTATTCTAGGGTGCATCTATCTAGGCCATGCAAAAGCAATTCTATACCATGTATCTCAAGGGTTCTTCAACAGTCCCAGCCCCCTAACATAGAGATGTAATACTGAGATCCAAAGTCATTAAAGAAATGCTCATGCCACTCATGTCTTGGGACACACGGCTCATTTTGGGTCCTGATCCGTAGTTTTAACAAATCAGGTAGCAGAGATGGATATTGATTTGTTATGCCGGTTATGTTTTCAGCTGAGATAAACAGGGGGTCTGGGGAAATTTGGGGACAATCTGTGAGCCAATCACTGGAACCACCTCAATCTGCAATGGTTGACATTCTGTATTGATTTGGCAACTACATAGCTGGGGCCAGCTGGGGAGACAATTTGATGACTGACAAACATTGTTGGAGAGAGAAAATCATTGAAGTTGTGACGACTAAATTGTTATATTTTATCATTTTATTACAGATATAGGTAAGCAATGGTGATCATTACAAAATAAAGTATTTTTTATTTTAAACTTTACTATCTATTTTGTGATTGATTTTTTAGATTGATTTATTAATCATGGTAGATTTATTTATTTATTTTGGGTACATCTGAGGAAAGCACACAAGTCAACTGTAAATTTGTGTTGTTTTATAAAAGCTGACTTTGAGTGTCTTTGAAATTTTGAGTGTTGACTTTTGAGTGTCTGAGATGCTGAGAGGTTTCAGAGTACTAATTATTAGTTTTCAATAGAGATATCCCAGGGCTAATCTAAAGGATGGGTATTGGGGCTGATCAAAATCAAAATTTGATGCTTTATTTAGTGGACTTTACTGTGTTTTGACCACCTCAGCCTGCTAGTGTTGCAGCACTGCTCTCCTTTACAGGTTACTGCCAGGCTCTACACTGCGAGCTGCATATGTGAGTGAAGATTGTGTGAATTTGAAAAGAATATTTGGGTGCACTAGCAAGTGACTTTGAGTTCAGACACTAAGGTTGGCAAAGTGCAAGGATTCTTGAGAAAAAAAAGAAAAAAAACTGATTGGGACATCCCTACTCTCTACTAGAAATATTGACAGCTGACCACTATTGATAAGTCAGCCGTTGGGCACCATTTTGCCACCATCTGTAAAAAAAAAAAAAAAAAAAATCTGGTGGGGTGGAGTTAGACAAAAGTAGGCTTACCAGACCTCTGTAGCCAGCTCCTCATCTCTGCTTGAAGCTAGCGACTCAAGGTTACATCAGCCTTTACTAACATAACATACCTGCAACCAGTCAAGTTGCATTGTGGGTAATGTACGGGCCAGGTTTTGACAAGAGAAGAACTGCAGCATTATTTCTTTTTTCAAACTGTCCATTGTGAATCTGAAACTGGTAAAGCAGTGCAACGGGGAAGGCCGCCTTTACAGTAATCAGTGTGCTTTTGTCAGTACTAGATCTTTCAGATCAGCTTGGCATTGAAGGTCTTTTAATTTACATTTAGGCACAAACACTTTTATCTGGAGAGCAGCAAGAGGTTTAGTGTGGAGTTAAAAAATGCTTACGGGGGGGGGGGGGGGAACTGCTGATGGACACTGACATATGCAAAACGTTCAAACTGCTTTCCTTTAGACTAACACGTAACCAGGTGCTAGGTGAGTTGATTAAATTTGATTACATTTTTCATCAGGAGACTGATGAATAGAAATTTGCACCGTTGGCTGCTGACAGCTCAAACTAAACCTCTGACTATTCAGTGACTTCCTGGATATTCACAGTTGACCTGCTGAGCCTATATGAACCTATTGAACTAACTGCCTTTCACATGAGCCTACCTAACGAGCAATCAGCTCCAAAAAACTAAAAGTGTTTCTTTTGTTCTGTGCATCTTATTTAAAAAGCAGGTACTTAGAGTGTTTGTCCTGTCTGCAAGGACACCACAGACTTAATTTATCCTTTTGTTGAGACATTCCAGAGTGCAAAACACAAAGAACTACACCCAAGTGTGCTGTGAGTATCAGCAAACCACAGGCTGTTGCTCACGCTGGCGCAGGAGCTCAGTTTGTCTGGCTTTTGTTTTCACTGATGCCAATTTCTCATACTTTTCCTTATGGTGTTTCCGTTAGATGATATGCAAGAAGACAAGAAAATGAAAAGGAGGGACAACATAGGTGGCGCTAGGCTATTTTTAGGGGTGCTGAAGCATTGTCTATGGGCCCCTCCCTGCATCCACAGATATTAATTCTTCACATGAGGGCCCTGGGTACTCAGTCCCCTTTTCCTCCCTAGTCTGACACCCCTTGGTATGTGCTGCAATAATCATGCTTCATAGTTGCCATCTTTTTTCACAGCAGATGCCTTGAATCTGTTGATAGTTTGTCATAATTGCATGTTTCAATCTGTCTATTTCTTTCCCCAAAACTCACCAGAAGTGAACTGTTATCAACTGCTCATTAGGGGCTGAGCCCCCCCAAAGGTCAGATCCTAGAATCGCCCCTGGGGGACAATGTACATCAAAATCATTTTTTTCTGCAACCTGCAAAAGCACATGGCCCTGTTCTCTGATGTTTCTTCAGTCACGTTGAGGCATGGTGCCGTGAAAAAACTCTCTGCCACTACAGCTGCTACATCAATCTATAGAGTAGTGTAGATTGACCATGTTCCAGTGGGTGAACTGTTCGATGGCTTGATTTGCTTCTCTTCGGAGGTATTGCACGGTAATTGCTAAAACTAAAATTTCACAATTTAACAGTTTTCTGCCAGGGTTTAGCTACCTAATCAATACACACAGAGTAAAAACATATTGGGAGCAGCTGCATTTTCCATGAAATAACCCAAGGTGGGGAATAGCCTGAGTCTGTGTGTTTGCTGAAAGTTATGGCTCCTTATTGATTTAACCCATGAAGGAGAGATGAGGGGCAGGAGATGGGAAACAGGAGGCAGGGGAGAACAAAAAAATCAAAAAATGTCACCTTATCAAGTCAGTCCTTATCCTTAAGAATGCGACAGGGCCAGAGTGCATTACATTTTGTTTCTTTTATGGGCTGTGGCATTTATTCTAGATGCCATCTGTGCCTGCATTTGCTGAAATTTCTTTCCGTTGCTCAAGAAGAGGGTAACTAGTAGAGCCCAACCGATAAAGGATTTTTAAGGCTGATATCGATAAAAATATTTGGGGATTTAAAAATCCGATATTCCGATATATCGGCCGATATATATTTTAAAAAAAAGAAATCCAGAAACGTGTAACAAAACATAAACAGATTTCCCTAACATTAGTTATTTGTAGTTATTTATGAGTCCTCTACTAAAATAATATGATAATGCAGTTTAAAAATAAACTTGTTTGTTTTATTGTCACAACAGAACATCAAAATATATTAAAGTTCTGATAAATAAAATGTATAAAAATACAAACTTAAGATATGAAACTTAAAGGGTTAAACACGTGTGTCGCCAACAGGGACGTTGTAGAGTGCCCTCTGGTGGACAAACTATGCAACGCCAACACTCAGAACATGGATGAAGGGAAATATTCATTTATCGGCCATTATAAATGCCGATACCGATAGTTTGGAAAATGCCTAATATCGACCGATAATATCGGCCCGCCGATATTATCGGTCGGGCTCTAGTAACTAGTAGTGAGTCACCCTTTCATTACCTCTCGATCTGTGTTATCCTTCTCCCTTTCCTTCTTTCCTTCTCACACTTATACTATCAATTTTCCTCTTTTGGACTCCTTGCAATTTTCCAATATATACTAATATATTTCTAAAAATGAAAAGTCTCACCTGAAAAGGGTGAACCGAGGGAAGAAAATGGCAGGGAAAGTTGGAGCTTGTCTGACAATGAGTGTGAATGCTCTGGAAATCTGATGACCTTAGGAGCCTCAGCTCCAAACAGAGGGTAAGATGGATGAAGCAGACAGAGAGAAGCCCTTACCTTCTCTGAGGTACAGGCCCGTTGTCCATGGCTTCTACAGTTAAAGCGTAGCTCCGCCCAACAGTGAGCTCAACACCTGGTGCCACTGTAACGACCCCAGTGCTGTGAAAACAGTTCATCAATTAATTACGTTAGTATATAAGTTTATTTGATTAGGACAATGCACATTAATCAACATTTCTGTAAATGTGCCAGTGTTAGCCAGTCGGCTAATTTTCAACTGTAGTCCTAATTACCTAGCATGCATGTCTTTACAGTGGGAAGAAACCGGACTACCCGGAGGAAACCCACGCAAACACGGGGAGAACATGCAAACTCCACACAGAAAGGACCTGGAATCGAACCCAGAACCTTCTTGCTGTGAGGCAGAGTGCTGCCTTAGTATTAGATGATTAAAAACACCAGCTTCATATTTAGCGTACATGCATGAACAGAGGTGGAATGTAACTAAGTATATTTACTCAAGTACTTTACTTAAGTACAAAATGAGGTACTTGTACCTTACTTGAGTCTTTTCTTTTCATGCCACTTTCTACTTCTATTCTACAATATTTCAGATAGAAATATTGTACTTTTTACTCCACTACATTAATCTGACAGTTTTAGTTACTAGTTACTTTACAAATTAAGATGTAGTTTATAAAATACGATTATTTATTATAAATTAAACTACCCAACAATATAACGGCTGACAAGTACAGCTGAAATGATTGGACAATTAAACACTTAGTTGATTAACAGAACTGTTTTGATCTTTTCCAGTTTCTAAAGTGTGAGGATTTTTCTGCATTGAGTATACTTTTAATACTTTAAGTACATTTTCCTGATGATACTTACAGACTTTTACTCAAGTCACATTTTCAATGCAGGACTTTTACTCATAACAGAGTATTTTTTACAGTGTGGTATTAGTACTTTTACTAAAGTAAAGGATCTGAATACTTCTTCCACCACTGGACATGAGAGTGGTATCAATCTTCGCATCTACCTCTGCAAAATCTTATTTCTCAAAATGTAAAACTATTCCTTTCACATTCAAATAAAAATCTAAATAATATCACAATGCAGGTGATATATTAACCTGTTGCCAATAAGAAAATGTCCCTGGTGGCCAGCTAAGATCCGATAGGTGACTTGACCGTTGGGACCTGCATCAGAGTCGACTGCTGCCAGCTGGGAAGAGATACACAAACAAACACTCACCATCCATATAAAGCATTTAATAAAGTATGTTGCAAATACTACACACATACCACACGTCAGAACCGTTATTAATACATAGTGTGTGTTTGACAGTGCGCACCTGTAACACAGTTTCTCCAGGCATCATGTCAGTAAACAGGTTGACATTATAAGACGCATTAGCAAAAGTCGGAGTGTTGTCGTTTGCATCCAACACAGTTATCGTCACTGTAACCGGAATACTTTGCTGGACGCCGTCTGATGCCAAAAGCTGGAGAGACACAGAGAGAGAGAGAGAGAGAGAAAAAAAGAACAATGTATACTATATTTTTCTTGACAAGAGCAAAGAAATAAAATGTTCCTTCTTTGAGAAAATGTTACACTCGAGCTACAAAAAGCTACCTTTTGAGAATCCTGAGGTGGGCGGACTGTGTACTCAATATGTCCTTGACATCTTGATAGTGTCTGTTTGTTTCCTTGTTTCTTTTGAGCTAGAGGTGTTCTGTGTTTTTCAATCTAAATCCCTGTTTTGGGTTTATTTATATGTGTTTGGGGGTGCAATTGAAAACTCTTGAAACTTGTGAACAAATCTGTCCCACCTGTCTCTCCCCAATATTTCAATTCATCTTTACAATTTCCACTGCCTTTAAGAAATATAAAGTCTGCTTAGAATATTTATGAGACACAAAAAGAGCCATGAACAAACATTTGGTGTCCAATTAATCATAATGCCAATGTACTGTACATTGTTATTAAAACAGTGCCCGTTGTCACTGTAAATCAGGGGCGGGGCTAGAAGGGAGGCATGGGGTTGCACCGGCCCTCCCTGGTGCCCCCCCCCCTCCTCAATCCATTGGGCTAGAGTGCTGTCAATCTGATAATTGTGATTTCCTTTGGATCAGAGTAATGTCACTTGGTTGCCTGTTCTGCCAATCTTCCCAGCCCTTGTCACATGACCAATTGATTTTTCCATGATGACTATCCAAAATTCTGATACCAAGGATCCAGCACTGGAATTGTTTTTGAAACAAGTGGCAAACAGAGCCTAGGGAAAATGTGTATTGTATAGGGATATACAATTTGTTTAAAATGAAAACAATGTTGTTCTATCCTGTCGAATATTTCCTATATTTCTAAGCAAATTTTCTATGCCGTATTCGGACAAAACAAGCAGGTCTTTTGCCGTGATGGTCTCCTCTGTCCGTCATTCAGCACACAAACATTTTAATGCCCATGTATGCTAAGAACAAATGAAATGAATCCATTTGAAATGCCCATGATGCATATCAAAGTGCATATCAACAGAAGCGACAGAAGCTTCTTCCCTGATACCAATCTTCTCCACAATCTCATCTGCCAAGAAGCTGATTGACTCCTTTAAATGAAAATCATCCTCCATGTCTCATAGCTCGCTCACTCTCCTGAAGTTTAATTTCTCCTGCAAGGCTTTCATGATGAATACTGTACACCTCTTTTCAATCAATACACCAAGCCTTCTGCTTTTCCTATCTTTAACTTCCAAATAGCTGCAAGCACACACAAGAACGCTCATACATATACAATATGCTGCACTCCCACCACACATGTGCACACACGCTGCCAGCATTACCAGACTGAATCTTACAGATAACAGACTGCTGTACAGTACATCAAATGGCAAGGCACACTCAGAGAGTTGTGGGAGTAAAAGTAGCAATACCACAGTGTAGAAATATTCTGTTATACGTACAATACAAAATAATGTACCACTGTTAATGATGCAGCTGGTAAAAGTAGGGCTATTTTTAATTACTTTATATACTGCCAGGTAGCTTGTGAATTCCCCACCCTGGATTCTGATGTGTAGTGAAGTACAGAGGAAGTATAGAGTAGCAGGAACTGGAAATACTATACTATAAGTATCTCAAAACTCTACAGTTACTTAAAGTAAATGTGTTAGATTGCACTGAAATAAGAATAAGAGAGGGAGAATGGCAGACTGAGAGGGAGAGGAACAGCAGAAGAAAGGAGGGATAGAAGTGCAAAGTGGACCAGCAGAACACAACCATAATGAACACGAGGGGCGGACAGAAACAGGGAAACTGATGGAATGAGGTAAACACAGAGGGACAGCAATCAGTGTAACAAGCCTTGTTTTCTACATCTATTTCTGCACTAACCAGTTATTGCTAGTCATGCTAAACAGAGTTATAGGAGCAGTGTTACAATATGAAACAAATCCATATTTAAACAGTGGTAGAGGTAAATGTCTATGAAAGATTGTAATGCACTAATCTTCTCATCTTTGCCTCTTTTCTTCTATATCTTTCATTATTTGTGCTTCCGGTTTCGTTCACCTGCGCAGCCATCCCTTGCATTTTCTCTCCCCCTCACTTTTTCTCGCTTCTCCCTTCCTTACTGGTACAATTAGGATTAACATATTCCTGACTTCATTGAGCTACAGGTGCACACACCTACACATTCCTCTTCTCTTTCCTGTCCATCCACCCCCCTCTCCTTCTGTCTTCTTCTTTTCCTCTGGGCTTGTTTTCCTCTTCTCCTATTTTGTCTCCCGTTTGCACCCCTTCACTAGATAAGATTCTTTTTTCAAGAAGGCCACTACGGTTTTATCAAGGGTGTCTGATTTGAGTTTGGAATTACTAAAATGCATTCAGACGTGTGTGTGTCTCTCTCTCTCTCTCTCTCTCTCTCTCTCTCTCTCTCTCTCACATATTGTATATAATGCACACAAATACAAAGGCTCTATAGTACCGTGAATGTATAGGAGTCTTGTGTCTCCCTATCCAGTGGCTGCACCAGGGTGAGATATCTTCTGATTCCAGTAGCAGACATAGAGAAAACATTAGAATAGCTGTCCAGTGAGAACTGGAGCTGAGGGTCCCTGGTCTGTTGGAGAGAAAGAAAGATGTTTAGGGGAGAAGACATTTCATTCAGTTTTCTTTTATAACCCTGGGAGATACTGTTCGATGTCCGCCATATTGCTAGCAGAGCACACATAAAGCTGGTACACATTTACATGTGAGAGCTACCCAGCACACCCACAACAATGAAATGATGGCTGAGCACCTTAATTACTTAAATTAAACGAAAACACTTATATATATTAAGAGACTGGATATGTGATGCGCATACAGTGAATAATCAAAAGAGCAGATAACAAAAGTGAGAATGCAATAATTATATCTGTCTCTCTCTCTTACAAATTAATATATTTTACAAATTGAAGGAAAACTGGAATAAATGAGAGGAGAAACATAACACAGCTCAGAGCAAAGAAGTGCTTAGACAGGAAAATGTGAATGAAAAACATTTCCAAGGTTTTCTTGACATAATAATTCTCCTACCAGGTGTGTGTGTGTGTGTGTGTGTGTGTGTGTGTGTGTGTGTGTGTGTGTTATACTCAGTGATGGAGAGGCAATCCTCATCCAAGTCCTCCTCTGACATTATCAACACAGTCACCTCCTCTGAATGTGTGTGTGTGTGTGTGTGTGTGTGTGTGTGTGTGTGTGTGTGTGTGTGTGTGTGTGTGTGTGTGTGTGTGTGTGTGTGTGTGTGTGTGTGTGTGTGTGTGTGTGTGTGTGAGCTTTCATTCCAGATAAGGCTGGCTCAGCAGGGAAGGGGGGCTGATAATATTGTCGATGTAGCCAGTGTGGATATTGAGTCATAAATAAACACACACACACACACACACACACACACACACACACAGAGACACTCACAGTCGTATGCACACACATAAATAAAAGTGATGGACGGCACATAAAAGCAATTAGGACTAATCATCATTGTTGGTACTTAATGCTGGAAGAAAGACCAGGGTTAGCAATATTTAAAATAACTCAACATCTATCACACACACACACACACACACACACACACACACACACACACACACACACACTTCCCTACTGTGGGGTCTTTTAGAAAGCAATGAACCAAAGAGCTTGTTTTTGTCAAAATGCCTACGCTACATCTTAAACAAACTAAGCTCTTGGGAATGCATTGGCGATAACAATGCAGCAGCACTGTAAATTCCTACATTATCACTAAGAGGCAATTTAAGAGGGATATGGTTTTACTATCCAGATTCACATGGAAGTTAGATAGGGCACTTCACACACTGCAAGGAAGGCACAAAATAGAGAGATTCAGTAGAAGAAAAAGAAGGGCTGGAATAGATGCCTCAATTGCTCAATCCTTCATTTCTGTACAGTACTTCCTGTGTAAACACTGTCACCATGCTGCTGGTTTTGTTTACATGGTGATTTTTAACTGTGTTTAGAGAAAATAATTGGCTTGTTTCCTTCTGTTTACAACTCTTGAGTCCTGCAGTTTATATTACGACGGGTTAGGAAAGTTCCAAAGTGCCAGAATATAAGGATATATCAGCACAGTATACAAGTAACAAATGATTGTCAGGTAAACCCCTCCCCCAAACAGCAATTGTACAATTATACTGTGGCTTAGCAATCGTAACAAGGTATGGCAGGTCTGTCTACACATGGTGAGCATGGTGCTGTAGTAAGAGTACTAGTACAAGATACTCCACACCTAAAGAGTTTGGAGGGTTGTGTCTTTTTAAACATTTATTTATTTCACTTTCCAAAATCCAAAAACAAAATAGGCCAAAGCAGAGAAATGGATAAAACAGTATGTTTGTCTGCTCCACCTTCATCTCCAAATGTTTGTATGCTCCGCTAACAGCTACAGCTGGTATTTCAGCTGGCAAACTCGACAAGCCACCGGCTAGAAATGAGAAGCCTGCTTTCGTCTACGTCATTCCAAAATCAAGGACCAATTGTTTAAAAAAGTACTACAATTTTAGAAAATTAAATCTGTCAGCATTATCACTGTTAACTGCATATGTGCCATGCGAGAGCTCGACAGACGTATCAACGATAACTGGTGGTTGAGCAAACGGTCAATTTCCACATGGCAAATCTTTACATGGCATGTGTCAAATGGCAAACTAAAGCAAATTATGAATACGTTGTCATTAACATAGGGCAATAGGCATTAGAATTTAGAGCAAAATCAATTAGGGAACTATTTTCTGTTGTCAAAGACTGTCCTTGTTAACTCAACCAGCTGAAGCTTCAGAGAACTCAAAAGCAAAAGGGGGTAAAGGTAGAATGAACAACCCCAGCTGATGCCTACAGGCCTCCCATTGGCTGTCCGCTACAAAAGAAGTAAATGTTATACAAGTAACTCCTCAGAGGTATGGGGCTACAGCATAATACATGCATACAAATGAATACATCTGTATGGTATGGACATCTGTATACATCTGTATGTTAAGGTTTTCATAAACCATAAAATTTAATGTATTTATATGCACAAAGGCTTTTTGATACATGTACTGTATATCAGTATATTAAAGCCATAAATGAATATTTTGCAAATTCAATTCTGCATTGTTCTCCGTATTTACAATCACATTTTTCTGAGTATGAAGTGAGATCATTTGTATATGTCAGAATATGGTTATTAATCGGCTTATCATGCCTTTAGTCAATGACAGCTTGGTATGCTTTTGACCTCACCTCCTCCACATCGTTGTCCAGAGCTACGATGGTCAGCGGTGCAGACAGGCTGGCAGTGGTCGCTATGGTGGTTCCCACTGGTGAGGCCTCACTGACGTAGCCATGGTAACTGGTCTCCAGGAAGTAGGGTGCCTGGTTGTTTTTATCCAGAACTTCAATTTGGAGGTTAGCAAAAGCTGGCAATGGGTGACCGTTGTCCTGCTCTGCCTAAAAGGGAAAGAGAAAACAATTGTTCACCCTCACCCCAGTAATAATTACAGCTGCAATTTCCTACAGGTCGGCTGTGAACTGGCTAGTCCTCCTGTAATTTCAGTACCCGCCAGAGCGACGTCCTTGTATTTTAAAGTGGATCAGAGTTTTATTCCGCATGAAGAGCTGCTTGTCCTTCTACCTTACTTTTTATATATATATATATATATATATATATATATATATATATATATATATATATATATATAAATAATAATATAATATAATAATAATAAATATATGAGCTTTCATCGGGTCTTGCTCTCCTGATGGCTTAAATCTTTTTAGAGTCATCAGGAGAGCAAGACCCGATGAAAGCTCATCAAATGTTATATAATATCTGCTACAGGTAGGTACAGATACATATTCTCGTTTGAGCCACTTTTTTAACCTATATTTGTTTACATTTTAGCAAATTGGCACCATTAAATGTATGCCAAGTTCCCTTTTAGCAGTTATTGAGTGTACAGGCAACAACACTGAATTAACTGTCTTTTTTCTATGATTTCCAAGCTGATTTATGAACATTTACTTGCAATAATGATATCCGTAGTAAGTGTAACTCACACTGAATTATATAAATGTGTGTTTCATGTCTATGTATTAAGATTGGACTGAGTTTTGAATCAAATTCACCTTACACAGTATCCTCAACTGTCCCACGCCCCCTTTGGGGAGGCTTCATGGCTTTCTCTTTCCGTTGAGTCCATATCTATTACAGACAATATCCTGTGATTTCCCGATGGTGAAATGCCGTCCGGAACGATGAGTTAAATTATGGGGGAGCACAGTGGATATTTTATTCCCCACCTCCCCCTGTAAAGGTAATCCCGTCCCTATGGGGCTGAAGGAAGAATTCAGCTATTTAAAGTTTCTTGAAATCTGAAAACCCTTGACTATACATACTTGTTCTCTTTTGTTTCCATTTTATTTCCGTTTGCCATTATCATCTACATCTCATTCTTGTTGCCATTTTCCTCTCTCATATCTCTTCCTCTTCCTTCACCCCTCATTCATTAGATTATGTGCTTTCAAACAGCTTTACCATCCCAGGAGTGGTGTTTGGTGTTTTAAGCCCCCAACTTCGCCTTCCAGACAGCGTGGCAATGGTTATGTTTAGGGTTAAGGTTAGGGATAGCTGCATGGAAGGCGACATTGGAGGCTTGAAACACCATCGAGCCCCAGGAGTACACCTACAGTACTGTAATACAGTGTCATCTTATAATACACAATATCTGTACACTCATTTACCCAAATCTATACACACCTTTAACTATAGCAAATACATCCAAAAGAGGAAAAATTGCATTTTCAATTTCAGTGGAGCAGAACCTGATGTATGCATGTTGGTGTAATTCTATTACCAGCCTAATTTAGACAAAAACACCTTCACACAGCATGGGATAGTTTTAATGCTTCACAATTACTGGCACTTAATATGTTTAGGGGAGACTACTTTTAAACGACAGAAACCAGAAAGCACCACATAAATAAATTGAGGAGAAACAGTTAGTCTTTATCTAAGATTACAGATTTACTGATCAACAGCTTGATGGATGATGGAGGGTTAAATGCAGTAAAACAAAACAAAAACACATTGAAAGGGGAGGGTGCTGTTTCCATAAGAAACTTAAGTTAAACCTCCCCCTGCTTGCAGTTCCAGTGTTCCTCACCTTGATAACCAGATCAAATCTGCGGAAGAGTTCTCTATCGATGGGCTTTAGTAGCAGGAGCTCCGCTGTGGTTCTGTTCAAGCTGAAATATTCTGCATAGGACTCTGGTTTGCCTGAGATAGAAACAGTAAGAACTGAGCAAAAACAAAATACACAAAAAGTAGGGTGGTGTGTGTGTCAGTATGAGACAGGAAGAGACATCAGTTATTGGTTTAAGAATCAATGTACGTTTGCCTGGGTGTCTAGGGGAAGTATAAAAGGTACAGGGAAAGGGGAGAGGGGGAGGGCAAGACAGCAAGATGGCTAATGCTCCCAGTTTTCTCATCTCTGCTCTCCACAGGTGGGGATGCACAAACATACATATACGTATGTGGTGCTTATGCTGCGTTGCTTAGTTGGGAAATCAGGTCCTGGTGAGAGGAGCAGCAACACAGTCACATGTGCACATAATTGTGGTTATGGATGTTTGTGCGAGTGCCTATCTTCTTAAGGTATGTCCTTGTGTCCACAAATCAAGCAACTTTGCAACAGCTCTTTGAAAAACCTTTGATGGCCACAGCAATTACCAACCACTGTTCATATATTGTCTTATGAAGGTCATGAGAGCTAAATCCAAACTGCTGTTAATATTTTCTTTTCATTTTTAAATGTAGATTGTGTAAGAACTGTAGACTTGCAACAGATTCTACTGCCCTTTGTGAAACTGTCTCTCACAATCATTACTCAGACAGAGATTAGTTTCACAGGAGGAGTCTGGGAAATGTAATCAAGTCGGTGTCAAGTCAGTACATTTTTAACAACTATGCAGATCCTCACGAGTAAAAGTCAACTTTTTGTGGTTCTGCATTTGAAACAGTAATCCAGATGTCTTGCACTGAATGCGCACTGTTGCTGCTATAAATAACTTTAAACTAAAGGTACTTATGAAGCATTAATAGGCAGACAGTTCCATTGCTGTAATTTTGGAAAGAACAATTATTTTACACACACTATTCATCTGCTGAGTTAATCCTGCATCTAAACATTTAAGTGCCTTCCTCAATAACCTTACAATCCTTTCCTTCTATTAACAGTTAGGCATAGCCCTGAGAACACAGATCTGCATTGACAAGATTCTGTGAAGCCCTACTGTATGTGAACAGATGTGCTGATGTCACTCTGAATTACAATGTTATCTTTATTGCTGTAGGTAAGTGGTCTGTTAAATGTTTTCTTCTGTGACCATTCAGGACAACTTTTGGGACTCTGCATTTGTTTTCTAACATTTTACTCAGGGAGATTGTGTATGTTTCTGTGCCAGCTAGTATGCTATATGGATAAAATAATCTATTATGGTATATTTGCAATTTTATATTGCAATTCCGTAAACATTTTGGTAAAATCAACTGAGAAACTGTTTAAAAAACAGACAGGAATATCTGTTTTGTAAATATTTACAAATGAAGTTACATAATAAAAATGTTTGCACATATTATACAAATATCCAATATTGCAACAATTACTGTATAATGGTCTAAATCTGTAGATGGCATACAAATGTACACTGTCTCACTGTATATATTGCCTTATTGCTCAATACTAAACCCAACAAGATGTAAATCTACCAATGAGGATGGAGTATAGAATCCCTGGCCTGTCAGAGGGAGGTTGTAGGTTTCGGTCTTGGTCCACAGCTTGAATGGGTGGAGTCACATTGACAGGATTCACCTTATTCTGGAAACAGAACCAAGGAGGGAATTCCAGTTGAATATCACAACCATTACTAAACAAACTGGCAAAACAAAGTGATTAGTATGAAATACATCAGAACTAGCAAAAACAGTAATTGAGAACTTTCGCCACAGTGGCGTAACAACGTTTCTTACACTTTGTGTAGTTTCATTTTGAGAGTGAAAAAAGAAAGACAATGTGAAACAAAGAACGATTCAAACAAACAAACTTGAAAATTTTCAACTTTTCACCAACAATGCCAGCTTTAAAGGACAATTCCAGCGCAAAACGAACCTAGGGGTTAATAACAGATGTGTACCCACTCGATTGCTCTCTGGGATATGTTTTCATGCTAATCAAATGTGTTTGTAGCTTGAAACAAGCTAGCGCGGACCGCTGATTACAGCTTACAACGCTAGTATTCGGGGCACAGGGAAAGTAAAAACAAATGGCTATTTATACCACTAAAAAGGCTCAAAATATCACCACACTTCAATGGTAGCATAATGAGGGTCCCTAAATGTTAACCGAAGCATTGAGAACTTTGTAAGTGTACAGACAGTTTATTAAAAAGATAGTTTAGAAAGACAGTAGCTCGGCGGCCGCCTGTATACGAGAACGCGACTGTCTTTATAATCTATCTTTTTAATAAACTGTCTGTACACTTACAAAGTTCTCAATGCTTCAGTTAAAGGAGAATTCCGGTCGATTTCAACACGCAGCTCTGTTTGTAAATTTGGAGTGCTGTCAGTAGCAAGAAAAACGAAAACAATCGGTGCTGCCTACACCCTGTTATTCTCCTGCTAGCGTTAGCACCCAACAGGCTTAAACAGGGCAAGTTTTAAACTTGTTTTTACCTCTTAACATGTTCAAAATGTCATTAAAGGTGCCTACCCATGTGAAGTGATTCCTTCCGAGTGAACACAGTGAATCTGACTGCAGTAGATGTGAAAGAAATGCATGAAAGTTCTGCTAATTCAGCTCTGTTTAGTTCCAGTATTGAGACGGCAGTTAAGAGTGCTTAAGGACCGTCTACAAACTACAACACAGAAAAGAGATACAACAAAAATATGTAGGCTATTAATTTAATGATTAAATAAGGTAGTGTCGCCAAACTTACCTCAATTATAACTTGTCTCCTGCTAGTTGTACTACAGCACTTTTAAAAAATAAGCATATTTTTAAAAATATGTTTGCATCTCTTTTCAGTGTTGTAGTTTGTAGACGGTCCCGAAGCACTCCTTGCAGTATCAACATCGGAACTAAACAGAGCTGAATTAGCAGAACTTTCATGCATTTCTTTCACATCTACTGCAGTCAGATTCACTGTGTTCACTTGGAAGGAATCACTTCACATGGGTAGGCACTTTTAATGACATTTTGAACATGTTAAGAGGCTAAAAACAAGTTTAAAACTTGCCCTGTTTAAGCCTGTTGGGTGCTAATGCTAGCAGGAGGATAACACAGTGTAGGCAGCACCAATTGTTTTCATTTTCTCGCTACTGACAGCACTCCAAATTTAAAAACAACAGAGTTACGTGTTGGAACCGACCGGAATTCTCCTTTAACATTTAGGGACCCTCATTATGCTACCGTTGAAGTGTGATGATATTTTGAGCCTTTTTAGTGGTATAAATAGCGATTTGTTTTTACTTTCCCTGTGCCCCGAATACTAGTGCTGTAAGCTAATCAGCGGTCCGCGCTAGCTTATTTCAAGCTACAAACACAGTCGATCTGCATGAAAACATGTCCCAGAGAGCGATCAAGTGGTTACTCATCTGTTATTAACCCCTAGGTTCGTTTTGCACCGGAATTGTCCTTTAATTAAAAACAGCTATTGCTTAGAAACAACAGCCAATAAAATGGGAAAGGATATTAAAAATATATATTTCTTGGCAGTCTGTCCCCTCAGTTGTTCTAAAGTATGAAGAAAAGCTTTACCTAAGTTATTCATTTATGTAACAACAAGCTCTGAGCAAAGCAAGAGAAAGTTAAATAGGAGGAACAGGATAATCAATGGTTGGCAAAAACACACTGTGGTATATGTTAAATCCTATATAGAGCATGCATGCATGTGCACACAAAAACATTGTCTATAAAAATTATGTAGAAGACAAAATATCACATTCAATGAATTTGATCTATTTATACTGTGCATATGTATCGTCCTGCTCTGTACACACACACACACACACACACAGTATGAGTCTACAGGTTTAGATCTCTATCTGTATGCAAGTGTGACCAGGCTATAATGTTGACTTATAATAGTGTAATATGCTGAGGTGTGGGTAATACGAAGAGCCCCATTAAATGTCTATAGGATAAAATCTACAATCACTAAAGCTATAAAATGTCACGCCAAACACACCAAAAAGACTGCACATATTCCCAAATGTGCATGAATGCACCAGCACACACCTATAGTATATACACACATATGCACTGTACAGGGCAGTGCGTTCATACACTTGCTTTGATACAGTACTTTACCACCAAACCTGATGTGCAGCACTTACAATCTACTAGCCATCACAGTGCTATATCTCCTTGCCTGTCACTAAGAGAGGAGAGGAGGGGGACGCAGGCAGAAAAGAAGTTATGGCGGGTAATGAAGTGGAGTAAAAGAGGGTGTAAATATATGCAAGGGAGATGAATCTGCAACGAGTCGAGGGTAACAGGGAGCTGAGAGAGATGTAAATGCAGCAATGATGAAAAGGGGAGCCAGAGAAAGACAGCCAGGTCTCTGAGAACACTGAGGTACTGATACTACAATTTGTGTTACTGACAATGACAATCATCTTACACACCACTTCACAAAGGATACTTCTACAATGTAGAAGTACAAAAGCATCAGAAGTGACAGTGAGCAGTGAAAGAAAGATCCTGTGTTAAATGTGAGATGTAAGGAGTTCAACTCTTAAAAATGAGAGAATATGATTTCTAACATTAGACAGTCCTACGAAGTGTCACCCACCCTAAAAATTAAGAGCACTGATATTGTGCAGGATACTATCAATATCATTGGTAATATCTGTGTTTTTAGACCAACACTGACAGCCTTTTCAAGATGGCTCAACAGCAATTCCTTTAAGATGTGAAACGTTTAAGTACTGGTATGCAACAAGCTCAGCTGCAATACATTTACTTTAATCATGTCTGGGAAAAGTCAAATTCGACTCTTGAATGCCCACATTACCTACTCCAGAGTTTGACCTCCCTCCTTCAGTTCCTCACTTTAGAATGCTAAAGAAATAACATTGTCTCATTTACATTTGTACCTATTAAAGGACCCAACCTTAAGCACCCTTCACACAGCCTGTTCAAGGCGGAAATATGAAGGGGAATCCCTGTGCAAAAGGGGCTTTTGTTTAACCAATACATATTGCGCGTGCTGACTTGCTAGTGTGGCTTACTTCAATTAGGGCTGCAACTAACAAATATTTTCATTATTTATTATACTGTAAAATGTCCAGAAATGATTAACAAAAACACCCTCACAGTTTCTCAAAGCCCAAGTTTTTATATTCAAATGGCTTGTTTTGTCCAACCAACAGTTAAAAACAAAAGCTAAATTCACAAGCATAGGCAACAAAACATTTGATAAGCTGCAACCAGTGATTGTGTTTTGGAATCATAGCTTTAACCCCCTGGAGACTGAGGATATTTTCAGACACACTAAGTGAAGTCTTAGGTATGTAACAAGCAAAAACACATTTATCTGATCCATTGTTTTATACAATTATTTTGCAATCTAAAAACTGCATGTCCTATTGTTTTAGGATCAAGAGTTGGCAGTGGGAGGGGTAAAGTGATTTTGTTGATTATGAAAATTGATGCCAATTAGTTTTCTGTTGACTGACTAATTGATTCATCAACTAGGCCTACTCATTTCAACTCTAAAAGTAATTTTTATTGAACACTGCCTCGAGTGGGTACGTGAACTATGTGAGATAAGTTATCCACAATTACCAACCTTAGGTTTAGTAAAACCAGATAACTCAAGGAGAGCCTGATAAAACTGAACTCACTTCATGATACAAGTCCAATATATGGGATCCCCCAGCAAACACCAAACAGGGCCGGTCGTGTTCAAAGAATTTTGACTACCTGGGCTTTAAAAGGCTTACTGTCAGAAACATGCAGGCAGGCAGAATGAGTCAAGCAAACACTGCAGAATCACCATGCAGAAAAATCAGCAACAGGTATTAAACAGACACGAATGACTCAGCGACTACAACAACTAAGCAGCAGCACCTGGCAAATGTGTGTGGGGGAAACTGCCTGTTATATGTACTGGGGAACTAATGAGCAAATGAGCAGCAGCTGTGCAGGCAGGTGGCTGATCCCGGGAGCAGTGATGAAATCAATAAGAGGAGGGGAAAATCCCTGAGGGCGTCTCGTGGTCAGGTGAGGCTTTGTGTCAACTACTGAGCTATACAGGGAGCTCGGCAAGGCTTTGTGGTGCAACAGTGACACAGCACTCCCCCACACATAAAAAAATAACAAATTTACACAATGCAGTGTGCCGCAGTGCTGCAAAGTTGTAGTCCATGTTTGAAAGCAGCTACAAAATAAAGTTATAGCATATAGTGCTGTAGTCTTTGATGGTTTGTTTATCTCAATGTAACTCGTAGACAATGAATTGCCAGTCTGATGTAATGACAAACTAAATGATTGGTCAGGTCTTGGGGGAGTTGTTTATCATTGTGTTCAATAATCTATTTTCCCTTACAGCTTTCAATTTCAGTTGCAGAGGCAGCAACATTTTTAAAGTGCATGTGTGAACGTGGCCTGACAGCCAACTCCTCAGCATTAATGACCAGCATCTTGGTATGTATGTGCATGATGGGGAGAGAGACACAGAGAGAGAATAGTTATGTTGGCTCAAAGGCTCTGAGGTTGTCATTTTGTATCAGTCTGATTAGGACTCAAACTATTACAGTGCCTTGAGTCTCCTCACTTCACCTCGCCATCTTTATTAAACCCAAGCAACAGCAGCTCTTTGCTGTCCTTTCCATTTGTTTTGTATTTTCACCTCTCTCATCGCAATTTCCATCCATCCATCCACCCACCCATCCATCCATCCATCCATCCATCCATCCATCCATCCATCCATCCATCCTCTAGTCCTGCTATGTCCCCTGGCTTCCTCTTTTCCCTTCATCAACAGTTTGAGGGGAGCAAACCTGAACCCTGAGCGTAAACTACATTCATTGCATTGGGGTTCATTCAAGCAGAATGTATCAGAGTACTCACGTCGGATGGCTTCAAAGTCTAGGCTTAATCAATCAAATAGGGCCCCTGAGAGACAGCTGCTTTGAAAAGATAGAGGTACATTCAGGCGGACCTAATGGGAGAGATCATGCTGTTGGCATAAACATGCCATAATTCAAATGACCTGAGTTTAGTTTAAGTTTATGATTGTTTTCTGCAGAGCATCTCACAGTTAATGTATCCCCTTGGTTTATCTATATGTGGTTCTCCTTTTCATCTGTTGAGCTATTGTGGATATTGCTGCTTATGCCAGCTCTTTGACATTTAATAGCAATCAAATTACTGCTACCTCCTCTGGAACGAAATGTGTGCAGACCAACTAACACACAGCAGTAGAGGTGTCATTGAGATGGAGAAGACAATTATTGCTTCTGTGCTACGTTTCAAGAGTTGTAAAATCCATCATAATGTTAAACCCCATTACATTGTATGTCTGTTGTCAAATTATTTTCTTTTACTAACAGACTTTTTCACAGCAGATATTTTGACTTGTCCTAGCAGGAGATGCATAGATGTACCTAATAACATTAACAGTGGCTTGGTCAATGATAAATTAAGCCATGCCAGAGAGCCGGCGTGTACAATGCAAGGGCACTGGAACTGTCAAAACTACATGGGATGCAGCCATCATTCATTTGATCAAATACGCTTGTGCTTTTCCTGCTATGACATGTCAAAATGTCTGTGATCCCTAAATATGAGCTTTAATCTGACATCTGTAAAGCTCCACCCCCTGTAGTGAACAAGGAGCACAGTCTCATTCAAAGAGTGAAAATAAAAAGGGTAAGCAAAGCAACAGTTTGTCTGAATTTTTTTCTTTACTGCAGTGGTGTTGCAAGATTATAAATACTGGAATCAGTGAAGTATCTGGAGTCAGCAGCAGTTGTGTATTGGGAGCATATTGACATGTGAGAAACAATCTTTGTGTTTGATGCAACATGTTTTAGACATTGCTTCAGGTTTTAAAATCCCTTAAGTATTTTTCCAACATAACTTTTCTGTGCGTCTGACTTTACCTCTCTCTTCCTCCCTGTTTGACACCCCCCCCGCCCCCTCTACTACCTCTCCATCGTAAACCCTGTCCTTGTCTGCGCACACTTGCTGCTCCTCAAAACCACGAGTTGATTTACTCCTGTTGTTCCTCGCTGTGTCTCTCTTGGTGTGTGTCTGTTTTTGTGTGAGTGAGGAGAGATAAGAAGAGGTTTGAAGGCAGAGAAAGAGTTCCCTCAGTGTGTCTGGAGTAAAGTGAGCATGTGTGTGTGTGTGTGTGTGTGTGTGTGTGTGTGTGTGCGCGCGTGTGCGTGCGTGCGTGCGTGTGTGTGTTTGTGACAAAGATCTTAGTATGAACAAAGAGATGAAGTAGACAATGTCCAGTTAGGCATGACTGCTCTACTGGCTTGACATTGTAATGTGTGTGCGGCTATGTGTGTGTAGGTTGAAAGATTGGGGGGGTGCACTACTAGCTTGTCACTATCAAGATGTGTGGGGTAAGGGATGAATGCTCTGCTGACTTGTCAGAGTTGAGGATTTTGCCTGCAGCAACTTTGTCTCATTTACAAAGTGGCATTGTAAGTTGCTCTGAATAACAGCATAAGCTAAATGCCCGAGATACAAATGCAAAATGATGTGTACAGCTGTGTAAGCATAAATGCATACTACGGTGTTGCAGACTCACTTTTAAATAACACTTGTTCATATACAGATTTACAGCACAATGTGAGAAACAACATAGACTAACTTTGACTTTTTGTGCAAAACAGTCTCCTAGGGTCATTGAATACAGTAGTTTTTCTTCTCAATTACAGAGCTGTCCAAAATAATATTGTGACCCATTTTAACATGGAAATTTATGTTACATTATCATATATGACAGGTATTTTTCAGGAGGACATTAACACCTGGTATAATCTTAAAAGTAACAAAAAGCAAAAAACACAACCCTTTTCCTTAAGTAAATATAGTTATATCAGCTACTCAATAATAATGATGTATTTTTTCAGTTTACAACTCTACAGGCATATACTGCATATTGTTTTGGCCATATGAATGATTTGAAGCTTTGTTCTCATTACCCAATGGCTAGTTTGCGAAGACAAGTTTTACATGTCAAGTTGTATAAATAAATGTTTCATATCCACCTTAACTGCAGGTGTGATACACACACGTTTACCATGTCTGAAAGTTCAGAGGTTTGAAAAAGCAAACATCCACGGCCACACAGCACACAGTCTATCAATATAAGAGTTACCAAAATAAAGTTGGCTAATTTCTCTAAGTTTCTAAACCATTTGTAATCCACTACACAAAATGTATTTCACTGGATTTCAAAGGGCTGACAAATTATTTGATCATTAACGTGTAATATTACTAAAGTCTACAGACACACAGGAGCAGCATCAGTTCTTGATGGTGTTGGAATTCGTTAAATATGGGTAAGTATAAAAAGGCAGAAAACATACAAAATTGTGAGGATGAGCTTTAAGAGATCAGCTCTCACTAGTAACCTTAATTTAAGCCTATAATGGTAAAGACTGCCAAAACGTCACAAAAGTGCACTAAACATAAGGGTAAAACTCAACACACCCACACACACTAACATTGTTTTCTGATGGCAATAACTAACTAACAGCGATACACCCTATAACACAGGCACAAATAGAAACATGCCCTCTGCAGCATACACGCAACTATAATGCAGTATATAATACAGGTACTGTACATAACAGGCACACACTTACCGGCTGTGTCAGCTCCAGTACATTAGCCCTATACGTGATGGGATTACAGTCACGGGTGTTTCCCACAAGCGCACATGGTAGGAACATGGGACCCAAGTCATCACCATCCAGCACATCCACAGTTAGAGTGGTGGTAGCCGTACGGCGCTCACTGGGATAGGGGGCTCGGTCCTAGACAGTAAGAGAGAAAGCACATATCTTTTACTTTTGGACGATACCACACTTTCTTTCTTAGATATTTGCATATCTTTATCTTCATGTCTAGAATAGAAAATGATCACAATGTAGTGCTGCTGAATATTTTCTGAAAATCAAATCAACAAAGCTGCAGGGAACTCTCATTGCCTTCAAAGGCTGGTGTCTACATGACTTAGCATCTTCATGTCAATTTATCCCTAATCAAGGGCAAATAAACAGACTTCTAATCCGTCCAGCACAGACTCCCTGGGCATGTTTGTACCACCAATGTATATAATGTATTTCATTAACAATATTTTATTAAAGTAAATAGAGAGTACAAACAAAGTTCCTTGATCATCATAATCATTACAAATTCATGGAAATACATTCAATAATAAAATTGTGACTGGCATGAGCTATATTTGCAACAAAACCAAGTATAACAGGCATTCAACCAACAGATTAAATAAACTCAAATAAAGTTTAAATTACAAATTAAACAGTGCAACATTGCAGTGCCCCCACTCCCATCTATCCCTGTTAAATAAGTTGCTAAAGAACATTGAAAAAATAAAACTTAACAAATAATGTTCAACACCTTCCAGGCTTCTTAAAGGACATTAATTCGATAAGACAGACATGCAGGGAAGAACTAGTATCTAACAAATGGTGCTAACTCTTTTTTGCAGAAACATTCAAGTAGATTAAGCATGTGAGCAATAGATTAAATAAATACAAGTATTTGAATAATTAATACAATAACAAAGATTCACAATTGTGAAACTCGGGATTCACTGAATGATAATTTCGTTTCATTTCATTTCATTATTTATCTCGAACAATCAACAATGTTGCAAAAGAAAACAAAAATATTCAAACCACAAAAAAAAAACACAAACAATCAGAATTTGAATGAACGGTACACCAGGTGGCACATTTTATTCAGAAGTTTTTTTTTTACTAAATCCTAGTAACAGATCCACTCTGGCCTTGAGCTGAGAGGCACCTGATTCAGCGGCATTCTGCTGGAAGATGCGCCGGGAACCCTAATGCTCATAATAACAGCCTACATTACAGTGAAAATGTTTTGTATTGTGTAAAAGGTCTCAGGCCTTTAAAAAAAAAAAAAAAACACCACAATTTATGAACTTGATGCATACAAAATAAAAAATGGATGTGCTTACACACACTTTGAAGTTTTTATTCAGAAGAAGACCTGCAGGACCTGAATGCAACTAGAAACGCTTGTCAGACACTAAAAGTAATGCTATTCACAACTTTTTATTTCTGCTCAGGCATTAATGTGCAATCACTCTTTTGAGTACACATTTCTGATTCTGTGTCTGATGATCCATTGATCTGCTGTGTGAAGTATCTGCCATACAATTACATAGAAGGTGGCTGTTCAGCAAATCACAGGAAACACTGCCTATTCATCTGAATGTTCAATATAACTTCTGTTTACAGTTTTTATTTCAAGATAATTGAGATACACAAACCATTTTTTTATGGCAAAGAGCAAAGAATAAGCCAAATCAGAGAATCTACAGGAAACTCAAAACGCTCGCCAACTGAATAATCAATGCAACCATGACATGACCACCCTTTACTTAAAATAAAAAGAAATAAACCTCTAAAGATAACATCTGCTATTTCAAGTTTGTGCAAGTCATCTACAGTCGATCCCCATCTACTTCACCTTATATCTTTTATAAGGCAGCAGAGTGTCATTAAACTCTTTTTGTGTAACTTGAATATTGGCCAAAGAAGATAAGAAGCATCAAACCTTAGTTAAGTTTTGTTTGAGTTGTTGTTTGGCTGTTTAGACTTGCTATAACACCTGAATTGAGTGTTTCTCTATCACTGCATTATGCTATGCTCTCCTTAGTGTCAATCATCTGACAGTGAAAGGAAGAAATGGAGGTCTCCGCCAGGAAATAATCGTTTCAAAACATGGTGCCTCGCACACTTTATTGTAAGATCCATGTTTCCGTGGGACGTCATAACGAGGCCAGCAGTTAATTTCAAGCAACGACTGACACCATAAAGAATCTAATTATATACTGCATGCATTTCAAAATGACTGGGGGAATGTAAACTAGACAATGATTGCAGAGAAGAGCCTACACAGTAACTGTAAATAACACTGGTATGGTATTCACTTATTCAGTATGGTTCAATTAGGAGAAAATGTGAAATGATGTAGCTGGGTTAGGTCAGCTGGTAGAGCAGGCGCACATATATAGAGGTTTACTCCTTGACGCAGCGGCCGCAGGCTCGAGTCCGACCTGCGACCCTTTACTGCATGTCATTCCCCTTCTCTCTCCCCTTTCACGTCTTCATCTGTCCTGTGGAATTAAAGGCCTAAAATGCCCAAAACAATTATCTTAAAAAAAAAAAAAAAAAAAAGGTGAAATGATAAGGCTGTGGAATAGCTCAGATAACAGGATTAATAAAAAGGTGTTTCTTTGGGCTAAAGCATTCAGCTTTCCGTGGACTAATATATATATATATATATATATATATATATATATATATATATATATATATATATATATATATATATATAGTAATTTGACTTCTTCTAATTTAACCTCCAGCATGAACACAATTAAAAGTCAGTTACTTGTAAGATTTGACGAAAAATGGTCAAAAGACATTTTGACAAAACCAAAATTACAAATTTATATTTAAATCAAACATTATTGTGGTCCTGAACTTTATGTTACAGCAAACTTATCGAGGAGTCAGAGGTCGTTGGTGGCTCAGTTAAAAAGATCAGGAATCCTTCTCCTTGCCCTTGAAATGAATCTTCTTTTGTATTGTCCTCATTATTATGAGTTAAGAGCACTTATCTTAAATGAAATGTCTGTTCAAAATCCTGAAATGTTTTGGTGTACTGATGACGACAAAATGGAGTGGTTGTTTAAATTTAATGGACATAAGTTGGCGACCTTTGTCTCTAAAGCATGGGGAAAACGACAAGAAGGTTTATTTGTTTAATATAAGTCATTTTTGTTGCTTTCTGGTATCTGGTCCCTCGCTGTAAATAATGGCGTCTTGTAAAACTATGGAAGCTGGGCATATTTTCTTTTATGCATGACAATAATAAAATATTATTTATTCATTCAAGCTTCAGTTGTCTGTCACTGAAGCTATCAGAAAAAAATCATAAACTTATGAACTGACCTAGAGGGAAATAGTTCCAGCATAACCCAGGCTGTAAAACACAAAATTTTAGTTTTTACTCTTCAGTTTTTGTACAGATTAAACAAACTAGATGTATTGTATAAATTAGTGAGCCGTAAAGATGATAGTGCACACATTTCCGTACCTTCGGACAGAACCAGGTTAGCTTTGCTTGCAGTCTTTTAGCTAAGCTAACTGTCTGTAGCTTTATATTTATCAAGGAGTGGTATTAATCTTCTCATCCAACTCTCGGCAAAAATAAGCGAACAAGCATATTTCCCAAAATGTTGATGAATTATTTTCATAGCTAATAATATGAACATGTATTTATAGCTGTAAAATATAAGGTGTATGATTTACAAGAGTTATTTAGATAAGATTACAAGTTGATGTTGCTCAGTCAATCACTGCTACATTGTTTCTCACAACTGTACAGCTGAAAATGTCAGCCAAATGCAAAGGGTTTGTTCCTCTGGTAGCACATGGTCTCTTTGTTAAGAATTGATATTCAGCAAATTCACAGCCACTCAACACACTTTTAATATTGTATTCAGATGAACAGTGAATATGTCAGGCTTTCAAGCAGTCAGAAACACATTAATCTTTCAGTTTACTGTTGACTTTTACTGATGCTTTCAGAGTAAATGGGCCTTAATACATATGGATATTTGCCACACTTTGTTGAGAACTAAAGGTTTTGTAAGCAAGGTTTTTTGTGTCATGACAAAAACCCTAATCCCGCAATCAGCAACTTAAAAATGTTTCTGTCATGTCTCAGTTTAGATCCTTCAAACTTCTACCTCTGTTCCCCATGAGTTTTGTATGTTAAATGAAATGAACTATATCATTCATGAATTCATGAATAAAACATACAGAGTGCTGTGAAATAAAAGGAGGAAAACAATTACATAAACAAAGACATTAGTGATAATTAAGGATGTGCTTATAGTTCCCCAAAGGCTGACTCAACAGAGCAGAAATAGTCCAAGACAGGAATGTTACCATGATAGTAAACATTTACATAAAATGAACAACACTTCGTTACCTTTCAAAAAGTTCCACTTTTTAAATTATATGAAAAAATACTCTACTTGGTTATACTTGGTCCTTGATAGCTTCACAGAGAGGTGCAGGCAAAAAAAAACACTTACATTAGCCTGTATGATGACCAGGTACCGTGTTATGTCCTCATAGTTGAGTCTTTCTCTCAGAACTACGGAGCCAAACAGTGTCAGGGGGATGTCAAAGGTTCTGTTTGTTGTCTGAAACACACACACACACACACACACACACACACACACACACACACACACACACACACACACACAGTGAGTCACTTACAGGATAAACAGTTCATATTTCACTTTTTTGGAGTTTAGACCAGCTAAGACACAAATAGTTGGAGGGCTATAATAGTTACATATTTTTAGTTAAACCAGTAGAAGTGATTTTATAGCAGCTTGTCAAGTAGGGCTGGGCGACATGACACTATTTTTCTATATCATTTCTATTCTAAAAAACAGCAGCCCAACTGTAACGTGATCCTTGCACGTTATGTTAATTTTTGCTATTTAATAATTTGTAATTTTTCCTACTATTTGTAAGATACACGGAGCACTGAAGGAATATTGGGCCTGAATGCTGCTCTGATGTCAATTTTAAACAATAAAAATAAATGAATATGTCAATAAACATGCTTTGTTGTGAATTTTGGTTGATTTTTTTGCATTGTTGCTCTTAGTTATGTTACATTTTAACAAACCAAATCCTGACTTATTGCCATAACCATGGTGCCAAACCAATAGCCTGCATAATGAAGAGTTATGCAGGTGGATGGATAACCTACCGGGTCTTTCGGGTTGTACTGGATGGTGTACTCTATCTGTCCGTTGGGACCATCATCAATGTCAGTTGCCCCATTGTTCCCCGAGAAACCAGAAAAGATAGTGGTTCCTATTGGCGTCAGCTGAAAGCACAACAGAGAGAGATAATTGCAGTATCCCTCTCTACAAGTTCACCCTACATGATGTCAAACACTTAAACACATTCATACTATCTAACAATGACATCAAACAGCTTCTGTCCCATACTGTTGTGTCTTGTCTTCTTGACAACTACTGCCTGTATGTGGCAGAGATGAGAGAAGGGCACATTAAAAAACCTGTCACATGCGTTTGGCCATAAGGGATCTTGATATCCCACTGTCTCTACAAAACAAACAGAAACTGGCTTGTAGCTTTTTGTGTATTGTGCTCAAATGGGGCATGAGGAGGAAGATCAGCTTGCTGCTGTTCTGTGCTTTAATTTGCTCTGGATATAAAATGAAACACAGGCAGCATGGTGTGTCTAACCTTTTGTATGTCTGCAATCTGTGCCTCAGTCTTTCTCTCTGTTGCTACTGTGAATATTTGCTGCACCTCATTGCCCCATTGAAGATACGTTTTTAGATAAAACCGGGACATTGGGTGATAGAAAATCATGTATGGTATCTTAAGAGTGCTTTTCTTACAAGACAAAAAGACAGTGTGGGTGTCTATCTGTATTTTGGTCTTTTATTTCAGGGAAATAAAATAATATTAAAAACAGAAACAGAATGGACCAAAATAATTACCGTTATAAATGAATGAGTCAATGTCAAAACAGATTACAGCAATAACCAAAACGTGTAGGTAGACACCGTAGCTTATTACGCCTACTCCTTTCACAGTATAAAAAAACAATTAACTAAAAAAATTCTATCCAATATGCCACATTGTGTTAGTGAGCTTCCTGAATCATTCTCACTTTGAGCATGGTATACACAGTTTAGCTATTATTTGGATTACTATATTAATGATTTTATAGTCCGTAAGAGTTCTCAGTCAACAGCTAATGTTAAATTACTGTGGTCCAAAAACATTATCATAACTCAGCCCCCTCCAGCAGCAAACAGTAGCCAGAGTAATGAGAGTATACGGAGGAGTACTGGCCGATGAAGACATTTTTTTTAATGCAAAGAGCTATCAAATTCACATTATTTATTTCAAAATTGGTTATTTATTGCTAACCAATGTTCATTTTAAGTTCAAACAAATACAACTTGTACATGAAGTGTGTCTTTTAGTAGCTAACCACTGTTACACTACAGAGAACTAGCATATTGTCATAACTCATATCTCCATATTTTGTCATTTAAATTGTTTTTTTCTGAAATCAATACTATGTCACCCTTTACGTCTGTCTGTGTTTTTTAGTTTTTTTTTTAAGATCATTTTTTTGGGCATTTTAGGCCTTTATTTTCATAGGACAGATGAAGACATGAAAGGGGAGAGAGAGAGAGAGGGGGAATGACATGCAGCAGAGGGCCGCAGGTCGGAGTTGAACTCGCGGCCGCTGCGTCAAGGAGTAAACCTCTTTATATGGGCGCATGCTCTACCAGGTGAGCTACCCTGTCTGTGGGTTTTACAAATATTTAAACAGGGACGAGGCAATTTTGTCTGAGATTAATAGCTCAATAAAATGTTTTCAAATTAGCCTATTTTCATTTCCTGAAAAGCAATGGTTCAGGACGTACAAGGTTTTCGCCCGACAGTGATGATATACACCATATACACTGTGGTAGCTGTTAAACTAACTGTTGTTACAGTCAGATAAGATCCTGTTATTATTATTATTATATTATAACAGCTGGAGCAACACTGGCACACATATTGGATGTCAGGACAGCGGGAGAACATAATGCTCAGTTATTAAATAATTTAAAAGATGTCATGGCAGCTCTTTTTAGCTATGCAATTTTAAACTAGCTGCAGACAGATAGCACGAATGAAATTATGGTTGATGATGGTTTGTAGGTAACCCATGTTCATTTTAGGTTCAAACACTAAATGATGAAAAACACCTTTATGTTTATTAGTTTCTTTCATGTTTTTGTGGCCTGAAATATGCATGCAAACTGTAAATAAACACTAAATTGGCCTTTGTTTACAATAACTTGTAATTTGTGTGTGCCAATGGAAGTATTTTGACTTTTGGCTTTCATTAGCGTTTAAAATTTCACTTTCACTCATGGAAAAAGTTGAAAATTACAAATCTGATTGCTACTTCAGCACCACGGACAGCACCATGGATTTTTTTAATTCACAGTTAGGCTACTGATATTTCAGAGCCATGGTCGGGACTAAGGGCCAAAGATTCTAACTTGCACAAACCTCAGTCAGATAAAGGATCAATGAGTCAGGCAGACTAGACTCACATAATCAACTAAACAACCCATCTGCACTCTTTCTTCTACTAGGAGATGGAGAGGGGGAGGGGCAGGTTAACAAGGAGCATGTATTTTGGTCATTTTGCTAACAAGAGGAATGGTATCCCCCCTCAAATCGCGTACTGAATGCACATGTGCAACAAGATAACTCACTTTCTAGTAGAGAAAAGAGAAGCTAGATATTCAGTTACATTTTCTGAGAGAAATTCTTAACCCGAGAATTGAACACTTGCCACAGAACATGAAAGGAAAGACTTTGCCAGCCATACATTGCCGTGCTGTATTTTTTTCATACATGTGGCTTGGGATCTGTGATTATGTGTCAAAAAGAGTCTAATCTCTAGACAGCACGATAAACATTTGAGATTAAGTTTAATTTAGCTGCTGCACCAATGATTTCTTACATCATTCCCCTCAACAGGGTTATCGCTGCCTCCCACTGATCCAACAATGGTCTTCAAAATGTCTCATGCTGTCACTTTGCTACTTTCAGATACGGTTCTAATGAAACAACTCCAGACTCTGGCACCAGTGCCAACTCATGAAATCAGCCACAAGGATCTCCTTGTACCCGAAAACTTTCACGGCAAACTCATAAACTGTGTCCTAGACGTTCTTATAAATAACCATATTGTCTCTCTGTCTGCCTCACTTCCTGCACTCTATAATCGTTAGTAATAGACAACTTAAAGAAAGTTTAATGTAGATAAAGCTGGGTGTAACTACTGAGTCATTCAATATTAAATGTATTGCATTAGGTTGGAGTTCTGGGGGCAAACTAAAGTGAATTAGACAATAGCTGTCTGCCTAATGAGCAGACTTGCACTCAAATCTTAATTATTGCCCATATCAGAATAAATGTATTCACTTTTTTTAAATTTATTACCAGCAAACTGACCACATTTACCTTGGGCTGGCACAGAAATCATATTTTAGAGTTTTTTACGATGCATCTCCTAAATCGTATGGTGGTCGTTTGAAGTGAACTGAGGGAATTATTTCAGCCGGAGTAATGAGAAACTGGAGAGCTGTGAGAGGTGGCAGGGTGAAGGAAGAGGAGGAGGAGGAAAGAGAACCAGAAATATATAGAGTGTGGCAGAGGAAAGGTGGGGAGGTTGAGAAAAGGTGACACAATGAAGAGCTGGCAGTAGTAAGGGGACATACAAGTGGGGGAGTGTGGTAAGCTGCAAAAACAACGAAGAGAGAGAAAGAGAGAGGTTGAGAAGACAGATTGAGTTGGACATGTTGTGGAAGACTGCATAATGAGATATTCTACCGGGTCTGCCTAGGTCTATGCTGGCAGCAGGCTACATGTATCCTTGTCCAGTTTTCAGTTTGAACCTCCTCTAGTTAAATTCTGCTCCCACAGACTCTGGAGGACAAACTAACGGTGGGATTGGCATCTTAAAGACTATTCTGGGAGCCTCCGAATAGCAGATTTAGATCCTTTTTCTCGGCTGCCCAAAAAGCTCAAAAACCTTTTTTTCCTGCAGTTACTGCCCTTCAACATTAACCTGACAGCGAAACGCCATGTGCAATTCTTTTTGGTGGACGTTTTTATTTAAAATTCATTGTAGTATGTACAGTACATACACCAGGCTACATTTTCTGAGTGCAGGTGAATGCAGCCTCTAACGCTGGCATTGTTAGCGTTATGACATGATGACCCCCAGAGCAGCATGGGAAAAGCTTGGTACAGTACAACTGACCTACTCTACTCATTCTTGAGTGCCTCTCTAGTCTCAGACCCATGAGTCCTTTACCTGCCATCATGATAGACAGCAGCACTGAGGATAAGTGCAATAAATGGCCCTGGATTTAGGTTAAAGACAGATAAGTATTTCCAGCACACAAAGTTTTATGGATTTTGTTTTTACTTCTCTACATCTCTGTGAGAAAATGAGTTAGTTTATATATATGTGTGTGTGCGTGTGTGTGTGTGTGTGTGTGTGTTTTACCTCACTGACAGCGACATAGTATCTTGGCTGTTGGAAATGGGGTGTGTTGTCGTTGCGGTCTCGAACAACGATGCGGACTTCGTGTAAAATCACCGTGCCTACTAGCTCGTTGGTACACTGAACCTGAACCACAATAGAGTGAATGTACGACGGGGGCTGGAAGAGAAAAACACAGAGGCATAGACATATAGTTGAAAGCTAAATAAATAATTAACCAGAAAATAAACCGAAATAAATAGAAGTATTGCAGAGAAGACTGCCAGCCTCATGTATTTGTACTATTTTATGCCAAATCAGACTTTCAAAAACATCTGCTAGATTATTTTACAGAGTAAAATAACATGTAATGTAAAACAGCAGGAGGCCGGTTGTTTTCCAGTTGAGGTGGGGCTAAAAGTTTTTGTTTGTTTATCACACTAGCAAATGCTGGAAAAAAAAGTGAGACAGCCATGAAAATTTGCTTCCGCTATATTTATCCTCTGTAGTCAAGTGAGAAAAAAAAACTGAACTAAGAAACAAGCAGTGTCTGTGTCACATACCAGTTTTATTAACCTTTTAAGCTATCTGACATTTAGGAGCCAAACCAGGAAGAGTAAAATAGTGTATGCAAGAGAAGATACTGTAATGCAAGATACAAATGTACAGGGACCTGAAATAAAATCACTTTTCATAAGGCAAAAATAAAATCAAATAGTTCCGTCGCCTTACATCTCTATCCAGAACCCGTCCAGTGCTGTTGAGGTAAAGGGCTTTTTTGGAAGGGTCAAGGATCACCCAATAGTCCTGGTTATCCCTTAGCGACAGAGAGATGGTACGATCCGGACCCTCAGCCACGCCATTTATCTGCATGTTCTCCACCAATAACGTTCCTGGGGATACAATAAAAACACTTGCATTAATCCATCAGCTAGAGAGAGAGAGAGAGAGAGAGAGAGAGAGAACAAAGTCCAGAGATCCTGGAAATAGATTTGAATAACTTCTGCAGAGAAATAGTCCTGGATCGAACTTTATTAGTAGAAAAAAAGGAGACTCCTCTGCTTTTCTTCATGTTCTCCATTAATTACAGTATATACCATGACATTACATGTAGGTTGCAGCCAAGGTCAAGGGCAATGAGATGGAGAAGCACACAAAAGACAGAGAGTAAAAAGCATGTGGAACTTAAATTATATTAGGCAAAGCTGATCAGATATGGGGGCTACTCTGTTTGCCTTTTCTGTACATGTACCTGGAATACTTAAGACACACAATAACATGAACATTTCAGACGAAGAGACATCTTAAAACATAAACATTTTAATAAGATAGTACATATGGACTAAAACTTGATTTATTTAACACAACTGCGAGTGGTGAAGCAATTTGGGAATGAGATGAATATTGAAGTGTCAGAGAAATACAAAAAAGACATGATCTGAGTGGAAACTGTCAGCTGCATATTATCTTTCAATCAACGCAAAGCCAGGGAATATAGCAGAGAAGAGCACGGTGTCAGAGAACAAAGAAAAGGCAGATGGAGAATCAGATAGACATCTGACTTTATTGGTGATTGACAGTGTCAATGAAAACGTAGCCCTGCTGCCAACCTATTCAAATTGTTTGCATGAGTATCTCAATATTAAAACTCCAAGACCAATCAAAGTTATGTGATTAAATATACTGCTGGATTTCACAGAGATTTCAAGAGAGTTTTAAGTATTTTTATTTATACTTCACATGCTCATTCATGTGTTTTATCAGTTTCATAAACTAATGCGCGATTGTCAAGACCAGCCATTACCTGTCCTGGGTCCTTTTTTTGTTTAATGGAAAATATTAGAACAGAAGAGGTGCATAAAATATATGAGGAGGAAAGAAAGAAGAACAGTTTAACTGCTTGACTCTGTACAACTTTAAATCATAAGAGACCCATTACGAGGCCCTACACACTGCATTATTAATCCCAAAAAACCTTTGCCTGCGTGTGCAAAAAAGTATTCTTGACGTTATTAGGCATCGCAGGTTTTTAGCCTATGACACAATTTTCGGTTTGTGTGTGTTTACACCATTAGATTCTAAGTGGAGAAAAATGAATAAAGAATTCCACTTGGCATCTGCCCTTTAACAGACATCACACATAGATCAGTACACTTTTGTGTGTGTGTGTGTGTGTGTGTGTGTGTGTGTGTGTACATTTGTGTGCAGGTAAAACTTCATACTTTCCCTCAATATGTACATATACACACACGCACACAGAGAACAACATAAACACAACACACATATACACACACACACACACACACACACACACACACACACACACACACACACACACACACACACACACACACAGTGAACAAGCTCATATCTGATCTGCCAGACATAAAATTGGGTCATGGCCTTCTGTGCTACGGCCATGGAAACCATGTCAAATGCCTTGCTGTGATTCGCTGGTTTTAAATAAACTGAGACATTTAATTAAATTGGATTCTTTATATGAGAAATGGGATAGAAAATGGAATTCATTAAAGGGGTTTCATTCCTTGCCATCTTGTGGCTATACCTCTCTTCTGGTTTTCTGCTTCTGTCTTGCAAATTGAGTAAAGAAACTCAAGTGCAGGCAAAGAAGAGACAGACAGATAGTGGCTACACCTTGTGTAACTGTATATAATTTAATTCCATAGACCATCTAATATAAATGGGCTCTTTTCACAGTGACCTCACTTCATGGGATGTTTGACTGAATACTGCACTCAGCAGCACCCGATTAAATTGACCTATGTGTTAAAGCATACAGGCAGAACTGCATGAAGCTGTGAGTGTGTGTGCAGCAACACAGAGAGCAGAGAGAAGGAACTGTCTGAGAAAAAGGGGCACAAAGAGCAATAAGAGAGCAAGAGAAATGAGAAAGTTAGAGGAAAGTGAGGCGAAAAAAGATTGGGTTGAATGAGAGGCAAGAGAAATAAAGAGAATATTAGGAGGAAATAGAGAGAAAATGAGCATTGTGGCGGCACATTAATAGAATTTTTACAGGACATTAGCTTAACTGTATGTGGCGACAGGTATGAGCCATCGACTGAAAAGTAATCATCACATCCACCTGCTACTTCAGCTCTTGGTGGGAGGACAAAAGTGGGATTCAAGGTGAAAACCAGTATACAGAAGGTACAGCACTGAACAAAAAATCATTTATAGGTCATGTTGAAGGAAAATTAGCTTAAATTAAAGCAGCTATAATCAATGCTTTTGAATGTCAATACTGAGGATCATCTTCAATCAAATGGCAGGACTACCCAGCCAGGCACATCCACTAAACCACATTAAAATATATACAGTGTTTGCTGACAATAAATATCTTTTTTTGGGAAAGGCCAAGGGCAACCATGTTTTTAATTTCATCTGATAACTGGAGTAAAGCCTTAGGTGTGTTTACCAGAAAAAAAAGTGCAGGCGTACTTTATCTATTTACTGTTGCAGTCGCAATTCGGTCTTCATGCTCAGATTGAACATTTTCTGTTTATTCATGCCCATGTGTCATTAGAATCTGATGATAACACTAATGTCTGTGTCTTTTTGTATTTCACGCTGACCTTAACCCTAATATGGACTTGAGTAAACCCCTTAGCTGATATATTCTGCTGCTGGAAATAGCAGCTGGGATGCTTTTCTATCCATGTACGGAATACTAACTATTTTATTTGGCTTCAGGACCCCTACAGCATTAGTGGTGGTCAAGCTAGATTAGCAAAGCTGAGTATATTTACAGCCATACACTAATAATGTTAGAGCAGCAAGAGATGATTGCACCCTATTACATGCAATTTTGTATGCTGATGTAGCATGCATTATCTGCTAAATGATAAATGGAATACATTTTTTGTGTACATTATGTTATTGTGAAGACCCTTGCTAAAATGGATATACGGTACTACTGTCTGTTTGCTAAATATGTGTGAGGTTCTGTGCATGTTCGTGTGTCTGCCCCACTCCCATCCCACACTTATGCACTTATAATCACCATTTTACTTGATATTATTAAAATCAAACCCCTGAGGAAAATAATCCATAACTCGTATCTTGTTAGTCTCCCTCTCCCCGCCTCTTTTCTTCCTCAAGCCTCCCTCTCTCCTTTTTCCCACACCAACCCAAGATAATCACCTTAAAGCAAGATTCTCTATTAAATCTCTAACACTATTTCACAGCCACAGAGCAATACATGGCAATAAGCATACAGACCCTTCCAATACTAAATAATTCTTCGAAAGCCCTGTTAGGAAGATTACTGCAAAAACAGCCACAAACACACATTTGTACATACAGTGTGTGCATAGTAAACACATCACCACAAAAAGAGACAAACAAAACAACGCGCACACACTGTTGTTAGACAATAAGATGCAGACATACACACACATGCGTACACACTGTACTGTAGCTGCCAGAGGTTTTAACATAATTCTATTGTAAAAGACTCAATTAAATGCATAATGCTATTACAGTTGGGCACCGAAACCCGGTCAATAAAACGACCGGGCCGAATGTCAATGCAGATTTCGGTGACTCATTTCGATGCCACTTAAATGCCTGTGCTATCCTCTGGGGCTCCGAAACAGACGTTACAGGCAACAGAAGCATCTCTGCATGTGAGGCTAGTTAACACTACACTTGGCATAAGGTAACGTTAGCCTACTGTCAGCTAGCAGTTGGCTTAAACGCGGTTAAAATACTGAAAGCTAAAAGGTCGTTGCTGTATTTAGAGTAGACTAGCTGCACTTTGAGACACCATGACTACTGTCGGAGTCAGAGTTGTAGGTGAAACAACACCTACAGGACTTAATGGTGCGTTCAATTGCACCTTGTAAGCTCATGATGCATTGAAGTGCACCTCGAGAAACTTAAGCTGTAATTTGCACAGCAGTTTGACTACATTACCATCGATTTGGAAAGCACAATATGTCAAATTACTAAATAATGTATCATTTTCCAGATTTCTATAAATATATAAAATGCTTGACTTTTGTGTCTCCCCCACTTCTGAAACCAAACTTATGCTCCTGTGTCAATGCCTAATGAGCTTTAAGGGTTTTAACCTGCTGCACAGTGAAGGAGAGGTGCAATAATAATAAATAATATAATGATGTTGCATTTAAAAGTGATTTCATTCTCAAAAACACACACTGAAAAATTTAAAAGTCCAAGAGCCAATCACGTCATATTGGAAGTAGTGTAAACTGATAAAGCCAACATGGGTGGCAAGCGATTACATTCATACATACGAGTTCCAGGCTGATGTGCATACCCAGTAAACACTATTCTGAATGAAGAATATCTAAGAACACAGTACAAATGTAAAACAGGAGAAATGAGGTTGTAATAGGATGCATTAAGAGTTCAACAGATACAGAGATGGCCGCTGGGTAGATGGAATGCACGGCTCTCCTCTCTGTCTGGTGTCGCTATGCTAATCTCTTCTTATGTCAGTTAGGATTACAGCGATCGGGTCTCACAATTGAAAACATTGTAGGAAAAACAGACATGTCAAACTGGTTTCTGTTTGTGAACAGTGATCTATAGGCTGGAGATAAGAGGTTAATGTACTTGTCTGTGTACATTTCACCTCAGTGAAAGATTTAGTGGCCTTTCTCAAGGCCAACATGAGCCTTCATTTACTTGGAACCAAAGTAATGATTAAGGTCATCAATTAAAATGTGATTCCTTTAAAAATAACCTTCTCAGAACTTCACAAAAATAATGTTCATTTACACAAACAATCCTGCACTAAAACACACTCCTAAGTAGGCTCTGGGATTGTGTATTTTTATATATCTCTCTGTACGGTCCAAATAGCAGATCCATCAAACCAGCTACTAATTAGCTAAGAAGGTATTAAACAGTTTGAGCCAACTCTGGAGACAAAAACTACACTGGAGATATTTCCTTTGGTGTTTGGATAAAAGGTGTCTGAAAACTCTGGCAGCCTTGTTTTGTGGCAGGTGAGGAGAGAAGAGAAGAGAAGACAAGAGAAGAGAAAATGTGCTATTTGTCTCAAATATTAAAATTAAGAGTTCCAACCATTTGACAATATATATATTATGCAAAAAAAAAAACATGTAACTCTTAAACCTAATTATAGCTCACTTCTTCCCCATCAGAAAATAAGTAGTTATTGTTTGTTCCAAAACCTGATGCGTAAAAATAAGATCTTTTGGATCTACAGGGTATTGTATATGGGACTATTTCCTGCAACCAGGGGAGACTACAGATTTAACACAAACATATAAAATGTTAATTAATGAGTATTAGAGGTGCTGGTAGGCAGATTTAGTTATCTTCGGAAAGAGATAGGCTAGTTCTTTCCCCCGTTTCCAGTCTTTAGGCTAAGATAAGCTAACCGGCTGCTGGCTGTGGCACACATAGAAATCTGCTCATATCTTGTTGTTGTTTATGCTCATACAGAGTGATTTAGCTCAAATTGAATGACTCAATGTCTTATCTTCTGGGATAGGGAGCCAACCATGACACAGTTGGCGCAGACCCAATGAATATTAATGACTGCAGGTTGCATGCCATGCCAATCAGCATCTGCTGAAAAGGTCAAAATCATCCAACAGTGTTTGTTTAACATAAGGAAAAAAGGTGATGCTTATTTTAAAAACTTACATTCTAACGAAAGTGTTCACTTGTTGCAGCTAAAGTTATAAAGCTCTATTTAAATCAACTTTACAGCACAGAATGAAGAAGTAAAACAGCTGACTACTTTACCGTTGGGGCTTTCTTCATCAATGGCCACGATGGTAGCAGGAGGACCCGACCGAGACAGTTTACATTCTGGTGGGGGGGGGAGAGAAAAGAAAAGGGAATTTAGAGTTAACATTGGTACCTTGTATGTTTTTTATTCATATCCAATGTAGAAAAGATACAGTAAAGTGAAAACTCAACCAAGAAGGATATAGATTATTTCACTTGATGAATGTTGTTAGTATTGTAAGTTTTCTCCTTTAAAAAGTGTCTGCTGAGTGTCTCTCTGAAATGGAGTTGGACTCTGCAGATGTGTGTGTGTGTGTGTGTGTGTGTGTGTGCGTGTGGCGTGTAAGGTAATGGAGGCAAGACTTGACATTGAGCCCCCCCATCTCTGCAGGGTTAGCGGGGGTTAATAAACCAGCACAATGACTGAACACACAGAAACAGAAGGAAAAAGTTAAGACAGTTCTTACCCTCATATTGCCAGTCTGCAGTTTGAGACATCCCACCAGGAAGGAGAGAATTGGAGGAGGAAGGTAGTAGCCAAAGAAGGGAAGAAAGGAGGAAAAAGCAGACGAGAAAAATCATGAAAGATAAGAATTAACTTTCATAGCAAAGCAACAAAGCAACCGGAAAGAGGGGAGTCAAACATGAATGCAGTAAGTGGAGGTTTTGAAAAATATGTGCGAAATAACAAGCAAATAAGAAATGTGCTGTGAGGTGTACGTGTTTGCATGTACAGTCTACAAATGTTAATGTGCTTATTTCTGTAAGCTTTTTTACCTCCTTTCACAGCCACCAGAAGCTCTTATATTACTGTATTACTATGAACCCAGGCCAAAGGGCTTAAATGGTCCCATTCAGAGGGGGAGAAACAGCACCAACATTCAAGAATTCTCCATCTCTGAATACAAGAACACACACATTCACCAGACAGGGCAACATTATTGTTCAGCTTTCGAGGATAGTTAGGAAAAAAATCCCACAGGGAGGCTGGAAGACGGATATCTGCTCATCTAGAAAATAGACTTCATGGAACAATGAACACACTTTCTCTCTCTCTCTCTCTCTCTCTCTCTCTCTCTCTCTCTCTCTCCTCCCTTCCACGATAAAACATTACAACTGGGTGACATCATAGATTGAGATAATCTATTCATTGGTATTGTGTCTTGTTTCTTGCTATGGGAGATGGTATATTGAGCGTTCCCAAATATAGATTAAACTGTCCTAGGGATTCAAATTAATTTATCTTATTAGCTGAAAATTATTGCTTTTCTAATGTGTCCGCTGAGAAGGAGGCAAAGAATGTTTTCTTAGCTAACAGATGTGCTGATTTAAAACTGACCCTCGAACCAAGTTGAACTTTTGATGCGGCTTCTAACTCATTAGGGCCCTTTTTAAAAGCATGTTTAAACATATGGTGCAATATTATTCAGTAATTCTTTAATTGCTTCTATAATCTCTTTAATAGAGATGTCTCTCTCTAACTCCGCTACTGATTCACTGTTAGGATAAGGCAGGTTCATTCTGGAGAGAAATGACTTAATTGCAACTATCGATTATTTTCTCGATTAATCTATTAGTTGTTTGGTTTATAAAATGTCAGAAAATGGTGAAAAATATCGATCAGTGTTTCCCAAAGCCTAAGATGACGTTCTCAAATGTCTTGTTTTGTCCACAACTCAAAGATATTCAGTTTACTGTCATAGAGGAGTGAAGAAACAACAAAAAAAAAAATCACATTTAAGAAGCTGGAATGAAGAAAATTTAACATTTTTTCTTCATAAAATATGACTCAAAATACCAAAAAAAGGTTGGTGATGAATTAAATAATCGGCCACTAATCGATTCATCTTTGCAGTTCTATTACCATTTATTTGACTACATACAGCTTTGAATAGACTTCTATAAAACTTTAATTTCTTTAGGGTCAGTAAGGACAATGCCCGTGTCTGATTTCATTCTCAGTAATGCCTAAGAGGCCTGTGCTGTCTCAGCTGTCGTGCCAAAAAAAATTGAGGTTTGTCTCCTATTTCAAATTGCATTTGTTTAATTCTGTTCATTTACTTACTAACCTGAGCTGATAGAATCATATTCTACTTGTTTCTTTGGGAGACTATAGAATTCAATGTGTTAGGATCTGCTGATATTTTGTATGAACGTTCTAGTTTAGACATAGATTCTAACTTGTGCACTTTACACTACTAACTACTACTAACCCTAACCCAGGAACCTATGTTCCCAGGGCATGTGTGTCTCTTGATATAAACTAACATTGTGAGTGATAGGTAAGACCTCGCTCTATGCTGGTTGCTATTTGATCGCATCATTAAAAATGTAATTGTTCGGTAAAATGCATTCAGCCTTTTCACTTATTCAGCCAAACACCAAAAGCATTTTTTTTACTATTTTCGGCCGAAAAATTACGGTGGCCGAACATTCGGTGCATCCCTAATTGTTAGTGAGATTTAGAGGTGCCGCTGGGTGGATTTTTGAACTGTGGAGAGAGCCGTGCTAGCTATTTACCCCCTGCTTCCAGTCTGTATGCTAAGCTAAGCTTCATAGTTAATTAACCGTTATGAGAGAGGTATTGATCTGCTCATCTAACTCTTGGAAAGGACACAAATAAACATATTTCCCAAAATTAAATATCTCCCTCAAACCAAGTGATTTGAGTTGTCAACACATAACTGTAAAGATGCTAATTATTTGCCTGGATTGGATATTGTCGGGAAAACAATTAACTGTAACGACAGTCGACATTTTGCAGATACATTGTAGCATTATTTTCTGTACAAAACATATTAGTTGTATATGAACACTAGTTCTTAAGAGACTGCTTAATGTGTGTGTAAAGTACATGTTGTACTATTAGTTCCACCTCTCTGTGCAGGTGCCCCGACCAATGTGAACCCTCATTAGCTGTTCCAACCACAAACCAACCTGATTACTTGTGCCTTCGCCTTCGTCCACCATCCAGGTAGTGGTGAGTTAGAATTTCTACCCCATCACCTTTTTAAACTTTTCTATGGGTGCATCTCTTGTTAGAAATCCAGAAAGATGCAGGGGCCATGAACAATAGTCACTAGTTACATCACACTCCAGCTGGCCTGTGTGTGTGTGTGTGTGTGTGTGTGTGTGTGTGTGTGTGTGTGTGTGTGCAGATAACAGATGTGTTTCCCCTGCTTGACTGCCTTTTTATCCTTCAGTGTAAGCTGATGCCCCTCATGTATTACTAACCAGCCATTTGTTCTCTATGGGGCATCTCTGTCTCTTTCTTTCCCCTCAGTTTCTTCCCTCCTCTGTCTCTCCTCATCTGCCTGCCTCTCTCTACCTGTCAGTGTGCTTTCCCCCTCAAATAATAAAAATGAAATGGGATGAAACAGTAAACAGTCTGGGTTGTAATTTAAAGTGACAGATGAACACGATGAGATTTTAAAACTGAATACCGGGAATGGAAAGGTAATGTTCATGATTAAACCAAATGCTTCCATGTGTTTGCACAAAAGTGTAACCATGAAGATGAAATCAATTACGTTGCCATGTTTTGTTAGCAGGTCCTAAATGTATTTATGTGTTACTCTCATTTCCTTTCTCGGTGCATGACAGTTAACTTAAGCACACCAGGAAGGAAATTCTAAATGAGGAGTCAATTGCACAGAAATGCAAATTCTCTGCTGCTCTTTCATAAAGGTCACAGGCACATTTCCTCACAAAAGAACACTTGTTTGTATGAGATATCTAATAAAAGGGCCCCAATAGCACAGTTAGTGTTCTCTTATATGCATGTCCTCATTAAGTGTCCACTCATGCTCACCCCCTAAAGTTTACATGTGCATTTCTTTCCTCACTGAAGTACTTGTCCTCCTGTAAGCACTCACTTATTCTACAATAAGCGCACAATTGCTGCTCTTCGCTTTCAAAGTTTCCGGGAAAAAAAATAATCACAGAAATGAGTTTGTGCATGAGCAAGTGAATAAATCCATCTAATGCCAGATTTCTGTCAAGCTGATGAAAAGCTCCTCAGAGAGCTATGTGAGTGGATTGGGAGGTTGAGTGTTCAAGGTGTGGACCACATAAAAAAAGACTTTGAAATAGACCTCTCTCTGTTCAGACAATATCTCAGGCAGTCAACAAGAAAAGCTGGCTCCGTTTCAGATTCATCATCTACCCAACACCTCTTTATTTACAACCCGGCCTCACGCCAGTTCGTGAAATGGTCACGTTATTTTGATTTATTGATTTGTGTACAGGTCACGATTTTCTCGTTTATTTTGTGTACAGGTCACTATTTTCGAACGTGACCATTTCACGAACTGCCATGACACTGGGCTGCTCTGGGGGACGCAACAACGGGGAAATTACTACGCCACACGCTGGCGACAACAACGGGATGGACCGCCACATGCAGGGCGTGATCCCTGGGCGCAGGGACACGATCCGCGGTCTCTGTGGCACGCAACAATGGGGAAATGAAACGCCACACGGCAGCCACAACAACGGGACGGTTGTGGTTAGGAAAAGAAGAACGGGGAAAGGAACCGCAGGAGACGCCGACAACAATGGGACGGCCTTATCAATACTACTAGCTACCATAATCGTTCTGTGATCACAAAATATGCTTCCCATTGAAATACATTACTTTAAAATTCGTGCTCACCACACGAAAATAACGACATTAACGTGTTCAGTACAGCCATGGTACAACTGCCATGAGACTGGGCTGTTATTTAAACCTGGAGTGTTTCAATCAATATCCTTCTTATTTACTATTCAAATTTTGTCCATCTAAATTTGGCAGGCAGGCTAAGCAGGCCAAGGGTGGCAGGAAAAAAGAACAAAGTTGACTAAGAAAGAAGAGAAAAGTGACTGTGACTTCAGATACCACCCGAGAGTTAAAAACGGCTTTGGCTTGTTGCAAACAGCTATTGTTGTTCAGTACACACAGCTTAGCAACTGTCTCCATGATACACTCACACACACATGCTGCTCAGGAACCGTTCACTCCATGTGCACATTCATGCCACTTTACACAGTTTACACAATCGAGCCCAAATGCCTGTCTGCACACGCACACTCACACATGCTAGAGTTACCATAAAATATACATGCTGAGGCTGTGACTCAATGGAGGCACCTGGACAACACTGACGTGTGTTTGTGTGTTGACTGGATATGTAGAATGACTCACTTTGCAGAGGAGAGCTGCCTGTAAAAAAGCATTTAATGCTTTAATGTTTTGTTATTGTCACAATATTGAAGGAATAGTTTGACATTCCATAAGCCTCTTTAAAACCATAAATTGCTTTTACACTTCCGTTTTTATATGGATTAAACAAACAAGATATAGCGTTTTAATGAGTGAGCCTTAAGGCCGTTACAGACCAACCAGATGGCCGATCGTTGGCAGAAAAGGCAGTTGGACTGATCAGTCTTCCCGAGTTGGTCAAAAATATGCCTCAGAACACACCAAAGCGAGGAGATGTAATACGTCTCCATAACAGCAGGCGGCGCTAATCTGTATTGTCGCCCAAAAAATGAAAACCGGCAGCTGATTGGACGAACGCGTCACGTGGGTCTGGCTGCTACTTCCGGATTTTGGATTTTTTAACCAGCCATTAATGGCTACTCATTCAAAGTATGATCTCATATTGTACTAAAATAGTTCACCGAAACGTGTTTCTGAAAACATTTTAAGCGAGAAATAGGCCATGCAGTTGCTGAATCTGTCTTCATTTCAGCTCGACAAAGGTCAGTTTAAAAGATTTTCGTCAGATTTTGAGAGGCTTAGTCACGGTCATCCCGCTTGCCATTTCCGGGTGAGTGCCCTGTCTCCGACTGAGCATGTCAGGTCGGCCAAAATTAAGGCAGACAGCTCCTCCAACGGACGACGGCAGGGAACACACCGAACAGACTTAAGTCACTGATCTCGCCAGACTGTCCAACGGCCGATTGCCTTTAGAGCCAGGCTAGCTGTGTCCCCCTATCTCCAGTCCAAGGTAATCGTATGCTAGCTTTAGCAAATAAAATAAGTGTAAAATGCCAAAAGTTGAACTATTGCTTTAAAGCCAACAACTGTAGGTTTGTCTACACTTCTCTACCACACACTAGAAAGTATTTCTGAAGGAAGCACTTGCATTTATTTAGACACAGTAAAGTAACATATGTTAAGCATCACAATGGAACATAGTGGGGAAATAGTTAGCACATATTTGGTGAGAACATCAGAATACTAATCATAGCAGCAGTAGTACATATAATCAACAAGATATTAGCAGTGTGTCTGCAGAGGTTAGCTCCATGGCATAGAATCAGACATGGACCAGCAGAAAGTATTGGCAAGCTGAGGATGCTTTCTTCCCAAATGACAGTGAAGAATACCACAGGCATCAGAGCCACCGCACTGGCCTGCTTCCACTGAAATAATTTACTCGTTTCATCTGGTGATGTTTTGGATTGGGCCTGTGAAAGATGTGAGTGGTCTTCTAAAGATTATTATGTTCTGTATTCTTGTTTCTTATCCAGTCGGGAATGGGTTGAATGATGTTGGAAATGTAGTCAGGTAAAGCAAACAACCTTAAAGCAACATTGCGTACTATTTACAGCTTCAAAATCATTTTGATGCTACTCTGACTTGTTATAGGGAGAATGCTGCCACTGTCATTCCCCCGCCATGCCTTTTTCCACACTATGGAACTTTGGCGAGCGGGTCAGATCTCCCGGGGGAAGCATAGGCGCCGATATTGAGCACCCACGTATGCCAGACTGCCAGGAGGCTACATTCATTTAAAATTAAACATTGCAGTCGGTGCTAAGTGGAGCGTCTGTCATAGTGTGATTGCTTATGTCGCTGTCAGTCCCCTGCTCCACGAAGCTGATCGCGGTTACATGTCAGTTAAACTTTTCATCTCCAATTATATCTGTATTTGTGAGATGTGGCGCTGTCCTGAGTTGAAAGATAGCCTACTTTACAGCTTTATTATCAAGTTAATAGGCATGTGTGTTCGTGTCAGCTGCCGTCCATTTCCTAAGGTTCTGAAATGCAAAAAAATGTTGACTACTTTTTTTTAAAGGGCGTGCACCAGTGAGCACCCACGGAGGAAAACATAAATCGGTGCCTATTGGGGGAAGTGTGTAACGCTTTACGGCCCTACCACTGATTTTGATGATACTGGATCAAGCTGCTGCCGAACAACTCGGACTGGCTTTTAGTCGTTGGCAATAGCTTTGTGAAATAAAAGGCTGTAAAACAGACGGCAAGCTAGCCATCTTGCTCCTGGACAAGTAAGTAATATTAGCCAGCTTGCAATGTCTTGTGCTATGTCCTGTGTTGTTGCACTTGCTTGATGTTTGGCTGTGTTTGCAAATGTTGACTCGCTAGTTTTTGATCATAAGTAATGTAATCATAACAAAAGCATGTGTACAGCTGTCCATATTTACGGCAGCTGTGTATAAGTGAATTACACTCTGGAAAAAAAAATTAACAATACTCCGCAATGTTGCTATAAAACAATAGTTCGACATTTTAGGAAGTAATTTGTTGTCTTGCTGAGAGTTGAGATGATCGATCATGTCTGTGAGATAAATATGAAGTCAGCAGCCAGTTAGCTTAGCTTAAAAACAGGTAGTTAAGCTCTGCCAAGGTAACAAAATCCCCTTACCAACACTTTTTTTTTATTATTATTTTTTGGCCATTTTTGGCCTTTATTATTGACAGGACAGCTGAAGACATGAAAGGGGAGAGAGAGAGGGGGAATGACATGCAGTAAAGGGCCGCAGGTCGGAGTCAAACCCAGGACGCCCGCTCTACCAACTGAGCTGTCTGGGCATCCCTGCACATCCAAGCTCCTTGATTACAACATTAATTAGTGGCTAATAACTTTCTAATTTCAGGCTCAACACTTTCTTTCAAAAAATGTTTCTAAAGCTTTTTAATGAAATATTTCACAATGCCATTTTGTGAAAATGTGCTCATTTGGGTTTAAGTTGAACTTGACTGCATCCTGCTTGTTACCATTTGTTAAATACTCGCTTGGCTAACTTGCCTGGAGTCTAGACTGTAAATGGGAAAACCCAGCGACGTTGAACTTCCAAATATGCTAAAATAATATGAAAAGTTATCTCAAGAGACGTCTGTGTCGATCAGATTTCTGAAAAGATCTCTGTCTTAAAAGGAGAGAGGAGTTTGAAAAAGCTGCTTCCACTGTTGATTGATGGCCACAGAACTTGGATATGGCATGCTCAAAAAATGGCAAAGTAAACATTTTATGATGAAACTGTCCACTCTGGTGAGCAAGTCTGAAGGAGAATTGACAATATAACAAGTTGGAAGATGGAAGAGTCTGCCATTCAATATGCGGTTGCATCAAGGAAATGTCATTTTTTTAAAGCTTTTAGAATACCCTTTTGAACAATGCAGCAACATCTGCAAAAAGACGTTTTGAGTGTCATTTACATATGCACACAATAAAATGAATGATGATAAATGGTGTCACAGTGACCTAATATTGTGAACAATGTGTTGTACAGTGGGCGTGTAGCCATTAATAGTGTTCCACAGGGTTTGTTAGTTAATTACAAATTGAGCCTTTTTGATATAACTCAATTAGTATGCAAAGGACCCCTTTGAAATAATGTACTTATTAAAACATTATTAAACTGTCTAAATGAAAATGTTAAAACAAGAGGCCACGCTAGTAATGTCTTTCATTAATTCTAACCAATGCCATGGTGTCTGCTCCACAACACTGCCCACAATGCATTTCAGCCCACGGACTAAAAGGTTTTGCAACAGAAGTGACAGGCTTGACTTTTAAAAATATACTTCCCAATCTTTTAAACAAGAGGATTCAGAGATATGGTAGTAAAGTGTGTAGACAGACAGGAGAAAGGGTGTTATTTCCTCTAAAAGTTCTCATGTGTCATGTCCTTTTTAAGCTTCCATCAGCAGGTACACCAATCTGCACCTCTCCCTGGGGTTCGATTCCTCTTCGTCTTTCCTCTGCTACCCTACCAGCCAGCCGTTCATCCATCACCCATTCATCTATCCATCCATCCTTCTCTCCCCCCCGGATCCATTCATCCATGGAGGACAGAGGAGGAACAGGGGAGACAAAATTAGAGAGGTGAGAAGAGAAGTTTCAGGGGAAGAAAAAAAAAAAAAGGGTAGAATTGGTAGAGGCTGAAATAAGAGAGGAGAAGGAGAGGCTGGATGAAGGGGTTGTGAAGAGAGGAGTAAAAGGAGAGTATTGTAGAAGAGAGACAATGTGACCTTGTGTTAGATTGATGTTTCTCTGGAGAAAACGGATTGTAGACCCGCTCGCGCACACACAAAGACACAGAAAGACACACACACACACACACACACACACACACACACACACAGAGTGCTGTAGGGATCACCACTTTGTCACTGTGATGGCTTATCCATTATCCTGACTCACTCTCACCCTCTCTCTCCGTCTCTGTCTCAGTATGTCAGGTCTGTTCCCAGCCGGTGTAGGGTTGAACACAGCTGACAACGGTAGTGGTGGTAATCAGACGGTAGTTGTTGTGAGGACACATGGTGTAAATACACCCCTCCAGTAACCCCAAATGCTCTTATGGTAGCCAGCAAACTCTTGGATCCACATTATTGTCTATAGCCTGGATTTTGACTGTAGAAGAGATCATAAAAACACTTTAAACATTTGGGGTAAGAGGTTTATTTGCTTTCTTTGTAAGAAAGAGATAAGAAGATCAATGTCAATGTCATGTCCGCGTTTTAAATGTACCCCGCTGAGTTTGTTTTACTACTGGTAGTATTATAGAGCAATGTTTTAAAGACACTGTGAAATTATGTTGTAATCCTGAAAAATCTGCTATGCAAAAGGAAATTTTGACCTTAAAGACACAGTGTGTGTGCAAGAAAACTCCACAGGTTACCTTTAAGTGCAGAGCTAGAGTCAGGATGTATTTAGGCTCAGCATGAAGAATGGAGGCAGGGAGAAACAGATCACCTGGCCTCTTTCCAAAGTGAAGAAAACACCTACCAACACCTCTAAAGCTCACTCCTTTGTTTAACCCATATATGTAAAAAAAAAAAAAAAAAGATGTCACTATGTGCAGCATGACATGCTGGGTGGATGGGTAACATGTTGTTAATCAAGAAATGGTTTCAACTCGTAACTGACCCAAAAACCACAAATTGTAAGTTTTTTTCTTTTCTGTTTACATACAGGTTAAACAAGAAAGAGAATCAAGTAAATAAGACAGTTTAAGTTTTTAACTCCCCCCCCCGCCTCATGCCACGCTCCCAAGTCAATGCACACTCCGAATGAAAGCAAATAAAACTATTTCCTACAATGTCTACAATCAACTATTCCTTTAAAAGCATTTTTATATGTAATTTCTGTTCTGTTTTCTATAACGTTTCCCCTTTTCCCCATTTTATTTGATGTTTTATCTGAACTCTTACTCAGTGGCATTTGAGCAGAACACTATTACAATACAGATTAAGATTCTCTAAAGTTATATATGTTCTGTGTGCGTCAAGGACTTTATTTAGTACAAGTATTTGGTACAATTTATTGACTTGATGCAATAAATAAGCGGTGTTCTTTTGAAAGTAATATACAGCGATGGAGAAATGAGTGGCATTGAGAATGAAGCAGTAAGGGAAGGCAGCACAAAAAACAGGAAAAAAACAGCAATGAATGTGAAAGGGGAAAAGTTCCTGAAGCGAAAAAATACCAATCTAGAGAAGTACCAGTCTGCCTCAGTTATGGGGGTACAACAGGGAGATGACAGTGACTGATGAGAAGAAATGGTAGACAGAAAAAAAGCCAGTGAGAAAGACAACGACAGAGGAAGAAGAGAAGGGAGGGCAGATGGGAGAGACGTTCACTTCTGATCAAACATCTAACAACAAAGGTTATAAATATTAAAATCACCTTGAACACTCCAACTCCACCCACATCCACACACTGACACCCTCACACATGCTGACACATGCACACAATATACCATCAATCTACAGTGCCAGCCCACCAAACTGACATTAGGGGTGTAGCATATGAGCAACTTATACTGTGCACAATGTAATAGAGTCTAATACAAGAATGAAATTAATAAAATGATAGACTTCACAAAGGTATTATTTGCTGCGTCGGACAGCATTCAATTGCACATGTATTGTTCTGTTTTTATATCGAGGTTGGAAATGATTGAAGATGAAAAGGTTGTTGGCTTGGCTGCAAAGCTTATCGTGGCCAGAAAAACAACCCCCCGATACCGACAACACAATTGTGAAATCAATTCAGAGTACTTTTCAAGTACAATTAATTGCCTAGATATCAGCAAGTGGTATATAAAAGTATAATTGGAGCACTCTGGATTTTTGTTTTTCACTATTTGAATTGCAGAAAAAGAGACACTGGAACTATGCTTCGTGCTACAGTATGTGGCAATAGATGGAGAATTAATGAATGGGTTCCTGTTTAATTTGCATATTATTCTCTACTAGCATGCACACAATGATGAACATACAGGTGGTTTTACGCTAGTCCACGGATTGGGACCGGGAGAGCTGGCGGCAGTAATATCTGCCAAGAAAAGTAGCAACAAGCAAATACAAGGCAGGTAAGAAGTGGACTGATTAGCAAACACGGATGTAAACAATACATGTTTGAAAATATTTCTTAAAAATGGCTTTGCAAATAGTTAATGAGGTAGAAAAGGCATTCAACATGCTGATAGTTGTAGCCATGATGTTTAACAATAAACAGTAGGCTACATCAACAGCGGAACGATCATGCCATCTATCAGTTTCTAAAGTGGCGGATGTTACTTGCTGATGGTAGATGGTGGTGATTGTGCCCCACATTTTACCTGTGTATTAATACCGTCCCTCTTAATGCAGAGAGGCCTGTGAGTGTGAGTTCATTCAGAGTGACACTCCGTAGTGAAGGGCTAGTGTGTAGGAACCGGTTTGGGAGAGAGACACAGTCATGCTAGGAACTGACATTTACATAGAGTCAGAGTCTTTTTTTGCAGTGCATCTTGCAGAATGCCGGCTGACCTGAGAAAGTCATGGTGAGAGAGAAGCTATCTGGTAACATCTGGTTTAAATGGTATTGCACCAGTCTCTTTTTTTTTTCACACACTGCAGCCACATAATCCCAGGCATGTTATCACACACACACACACACACACACACACACACACACACACACACACACATACACACACACACATCACAACACATATACGGAAACTCAAGCAGAGCTCTTTTAATGCCTTCTGTTTTGTCTTGTTTATATTCGCAGATAAGTCACATTCAATTAAAACAACCAGTGAAGCACCGCCTACACACCGCAGGCTTCAAATGAATTCATAACCAGAGTCAAGTCAAGTACAGGAATCCACCAGAGCAGAGAGTTTGCATTTCAGTCTGCTACTTTCAGTTTGAGAAAAATTGTAATGTTACGTTTGAATCCATCAACAATAGCTGGAGTAAGCACTACAAGTCAAACTGGATTCAGTAATGAGCATTAAAACATTATGCTCTTTATTAGTTAGAAGTTATGACAAGTTTTTCAGGGAAAAACAAACAGGACTAAAAGGGTTTGGAGTCTGTTAAACTTTCAGCCCAAAAGCCAGATTTGACACAATGTGTGGTCTCTCACCCTTATTACAAATATACCGGGACTATTGTCACTTGGGAAACCAAATGTGAGTAAATATAGTCTCTTACTGTACCTTGGGACACAGGCTAATTACAACATACCAGAACTCTTGTCACGCGGGGGTCCAAACAGCTCAAATCAACTGCTCTTCCTGGGCCTCGAGCTCATTAAAAACACACTCATGTCATGAGGGGATCCAAAATGAGTAACATATTGTCTGTCAACCCGGAAAATCCAGGCTCATTAAAACATACTATTCTTGTTATGTACCGATCTGCCAGAAACAGACCTGCAATCCTGTTTTAGAGACCCTGTTTAGGAAACACAGTTTTATAGGTGTAATTGAATGCAGGTGGACAGATGGGTCAAGGGAAATCTGAATTTAAGGGACTTGTGCAGTATACTTCACTGAATTCACAGGAAACCTACATGTACACATTTGAGGCCCACAGGCTGCCCTTCTCTGCAGAGAAGTGTATACACTCACAGACGTTCACCTTTGGCTGCAGAACCGTGTCAGCTAAATGCCAACCAGATAAATCGCAAGAACTAAAAGTTAAATGGAATATTAATATTCTGACAAATTGAGCAGAAAGTCAAGAGAGTATTATGCTGAGCTCTCCCAGCGGTGATGACTTCATTTCTGTCTTAGCTTGCTTCAGTTTGCTCTCAGTTCAGGGTAATATGAACGTGGGTGGTTTTTCAATATTAAATTTCCCTGGCATATTTATTGTGAAGGATTCACCTTTCTTCAAAAGTGAAGCCAAAACATCTTGATCACCTCCTGGTGGCTGGCTGCATTATAGGTCATAAGTCCCGCCTACTACACATCAAATAAATTGTTCTTATGGCGCTGTTTGTTCAAGTGTTCATTCTTCTGATGGAGTAAAATGTCATGATGGACTTGCGATTAGTCGGGCAGGTGTATTGACGGGACTTCTATACCATCTCCCAATCACTACTGCGCAGACTCTGGCTCCAAAATTACAAGATGGCAGCACCCGTATATGGGATATTTGGGCTTCAATTTTTTACAGCGGGAGGAAGTGGAAGTATCTGTCTCAGAATTCAGTGCAACCCATCCAATAGTTGTTGAGACATTAGGTGTTATTATTTACTTATGTAAGTGTGGCCCAGGCAGAAAACAACAATGGTATATGGGGGAAATGGAATAAGAACAACAAAAAAAAAGACTACAGTAAATGATATAATAAGAGGTAAAGGTGAATATAATACTCAACACCCTTTAACAAATTGAGTTGTGTGTGTCTAAACAAAGCCCTGTTCATCTATAATCATCAAAAGATTGATAATGAATCAGGAACATATTGTGCCACACTCACTGAGATATGCTCACTACCCAAGATAAGCCATGTGCACAATCCTGATATTAAATCCCCGCTGAGCTGACTTGATTCCACTCTCAACAGAGAGATGAAGACATATACATATAGAAAAACAAAAAGTGATGGATAAAGAGAGGGAGGAGAGAGACTGCCTTTACCTTCAGTGTCTTGGCCGAAACAGGTTGAGAGCAGCAGCAGATAAAGGACTCCTGTTCCCATTATGATCGGCCATTTGACCCGGCCCCATGACAGTGGCCCCATTAAGTGCGCTCTAACCATCTTCACCACCATGCTTCACCAAGCATCCAGCTGCGGAGAGATTAGGAGAGCACATAAACACAGGTCAGTCACAATCACCTCGTTTCTAGTGGCACAGTATGCAACATTGAAAGCAGTCATTTTTAGATACTTCCTTTTCAAGCTACACCACCTGTGCTCTGGCTTTCAGTGAACAGCGATGTGAATACGTTAACATGCTCAAAAGATGACATCTGCCACTGAAAGATACAGCAGCAGTATTACAGAGTTTGATGTAGCAGAACTGTATGTTCTCCGCCTATCCCTACAGAAGTAAGCTTTGAATGAAAACGGCGCACTCCATTACATCCCCAAGGTGAGATGCCCTCACAATCTAAAGCTCAGATGGTGTTTAATATTCATTTTGTGGCTGCACTTGACGTCACCAATCTGAAATGTTTGATCAATCTTTGTGCTTGTGCATCAAAGTAAATGATTGTTTCATTGGGAAATATAGAAACCTGTGGATGATGATATAGAAGGAAATATTTTAGGCAATGTAAAATACCAGCAGTGGCAACCATATCTCAGATCTTGCAGCGGAAGATTTGACACAGTTGATGATAGATTAGACGTTGTGAATGATGCTATACTATACAGAAGAAAGAGTGAGAGAAATACATGTGTGTGTGTGTGTGTGTGTGTGTGTGTGTGTGTGTGTGTGTGTGTGTGCTTGTGCATGCTTAGGTTCAGAGTAATTACATTTTATAGGGTGAGCATGTACAGCTGAAGGGAAAATAGAAGGTTTCTTTGAAGTTTTTAATCAAAGAAGCATGTGGGTATTGTCTGGGTTTCTGTATGTGTGTGTGTCTATAAATATGATTGCTTTGTGGTAATGCAGCTCAAACCCATCTAGCATCAAAACTGCTCACTTACTCACTTAAACAAACATTTAAAGTGAGATGACCTACAAGAGACGTCTTTCAGCAAACTTTAGCATGCCTGGCTAACTAGCTTACTACCTACAGTGGTAAGCTAGCATTATTTCCAAAGGCAGAGGGCATGTCATTAACTACATTATTTTGAGGGTTTACAGGTTAATATCTGTTCAGGTCCAGAACATGCACCCTTGTGGGAGCAAAGATGTTGGTATATAAGAGGTTAGAGTAACAATACGGTAGAACAGAAATTGCAACCACCTGATGGGAGTTTTATTGCCAGGGTCCAGACCTTTAAATCTGCCAACTCCACTGAGAAGACTGATTTGTCATCATGACATGACACAGTGGTTCCTCGATTAAAAAACAATGAGCGCAGTGGGGGGAAAAAGGATTAGCCAATCGGCACCACGAGCGGGACTAACGGCGTTGTAAACCTGTTGTGATTTAAGCATTGCTAAGCTGTCCTAATATTGACATCATAGTTTGTTTTTACTTCGCACTGTTCCACTCTTAAAACCCCTGATTAAAATGGCATTAGATTCAGGCACAACAATGGTCTCTAGTGATTGGTTAGGAAAAATCTGATCCCCCTCCCCAACGGAAATCGGTTAGAGTGGAGGCAATGTCAAACTGAAGATGGAAACAGAGTGTAACCAGTAGTATGTAAACAGTTTTCAGTCGTCATGGTAATACTGACAATACTGAATATTCTACAGATAGAGAATATTCTGAATGGGACCTTATCTGAGACAAAATTCAGGTTCTCTTATTTAGTAAACACAACATTATCTGCTCCCCGTCATGCAAAATCTGCCGCCTGTTTAATTAGAGCTGATTTATGAAGTTCCCGTGGCAGAGATTACTGTGACAGTGAGTCAGATTACTATCGCCCTGCCCTCTGAATGGAGATGGAGCTGGCTGACAATGAAAATGTAATTGTGATATTCTACCAAACCCCAGAGGTGGAATCCAGCAGTCACGGGGGCTTGGGGCAGCTTCCTTTAGGGGACACAATTTAGACTCACAATGCTACGGTGCTGCTCCTAACCGACCTTAATTGAGTTTAACATATTAAACTCTGCTGCTTCAATCTTGTGCAAGTGGACTGCAATCAAGATGTAGCAGTGTCAGAGAAAGCACTGTAGAGGAAACTGAGGTCTGACACTGTAGAGATATTCTGTCTCAACAGCTAAGCAGATGGGATTTTTTTTTCCGGTGGCACTGGTTTTTTCAATCACCAGGGATACTCAATGTTTATGAATTTCAAACCTCTCTGAGTCCCTATCGCTAGCCCTGTTGATGAGGTTTATAAATAATTCTAGTAGTTTTTTAATAAGGCAGAGTCTCCAGGTGACTAATCTCTGCATGGAACGCCTGGTAGTCAGATTGTGTTACTGGCGAGAAACTGATGGAGCTTGCATCAGAGATGCTCACAAGTCTCTGAGCTCAAGTCCAAGTCAAGGCTCAAGTCTCTCGCGGTTATAATGAATGTTGTATCACCTCCTGCGTTTCATCCAGGCTGCTCAGGACACTGCATAGCTACATATAAAGAATTTACAGCACGTAATATGATATTCTGACTCATTTATCTATTATCATACAGTATCAGCTTTGATTAGTTCTTTGGTATGTAATCAGTGTAAACAGGCTATTGCAATATGACAAAAACAACACCAGGAATACTTTACTTTCAAGTTAATAACTGTATTTTGCCTTGGAACATGAACAAGGCAAAATGAATATTGGATGAATATGTGGTACAGATCAAAATATTGAGGTACTCAGGGTATCAGAAAAATTATTGCTAAAATTAATAACAAAACAGTTTTTCACTTAGAGCACATCCATGTAATGTGCACTGCGTCTACAACTAATGACAGCCTATGAACTACTGTAAGTCAACACATCCCCCAGACTCTCAAACCCGGTGTAACGTTAACTAAAGGAAACTGTAGCATGTTATGATCAACAATAAACCTGTAACTGGTTTCCAGCCAACGTTAATACAGTAATTAATGTAATAGCAGCCAGCGAGGCGTAAATGATTGCGTAACGTTAAAGCCCCAAAACGTTTGGCAAACAAACAAACGCATCATCTTTTCACAACATCTAGCGAACGACAGTCAGAGTTTACTTCCTGAAGGTCGTAGCTAAAGCGAGAAGCAAGCTAACGTAAGGACATGGACAATGCTGAGCTAAACAGGGAAACATTCAAATATTAACATTAAACAAATTAACATGACGAGTTAACACAGTCCGTTACAATACATTTTCAGGTGCCTGATAAAATCAGACGTGGTTGAGCCACAATCCTTTATGTTGATACCATATATTTAGCATTCAGCAATTCTTTTGTTTGGGCCTTGTTGTCTGAAGTTTTTAAAGCCAAAGCTTCTGATCAATGGGAAAGCAGCTGCTAATGCTGGCGGCACGCAGCAGATACGTTACATGTTACGTAGGTGGGTTATAGGTTACGCAGGGAGGGGAATAACATTCAGCTCCTCAGACGTCTCCAAAAAATAAAGATTGTTTATGAATACCGCATCTTGAGTCCGAGTCAAGTCTGAAGTCTTTTGAGGACAAGTCTTAAGTAGTCTCGCTTGCCAGACCCTCCTCCAAAGCGTGCTGAAGGAAGGTCTGGCTACTCCACATAGCATTCGGGGATGGGAGGAAAACGTGCTCTGGTTCAATGGAATTTCTTTAAACCAATCAGAATCGTCATGGGCAGTGCTAAACTCCGCACAGAGCCGCTGCAAAATAGTGGTGCGAAAGAAAAATTTGATTGGACAGATAGTCTAGCTAGCTGTCTCAATTTACCCTGCAGAGATCTGAGGAGCAGTTAACAATAGTCCTCATAAATCCACCGAATTTAAAATTCTAACACAAAGAAAGTGGAAGGAAACAAAAAATATATGCATCCAGCGGAATTTCCTGCAGCACCGGAGCAATCCCAGAAGTGGAACGCAAAGGATGTAGTCACTGTGTGTGCGACTTAAGTGCAACTCGAGTCAGTGTCTCAAACTCAAGTTCCCATCTCCGGCTTGCATCAGGGGCATTTGTGCTGGCTTGTGTTTAAAAAGCAGAGTTACATTGTGTCAAACTTTATGAAACTATATTATGTAAGTAGCAATGTTGCAAGGGCAAGAATATTTTATTCATATTTCAAAATGACGGATGAAACATGCAAACCCCCGGGTTATGTTGTCTGAGTGTACTGTAGTGCCTTTTTCACGACTCATGTTACACTCTCCACATCGCAGTCTTTGGACAAGAAGTCACCTCGTGAGATCAATAATGCTGTCAGACACTTAATAACAATCTGAACCTGTCAGTGGTAAAAACAAATCACTTTTAGTGGACAGAAATCGAGGGTGCACAATTGCCCCATTAGTTTACATTGCAGCCCTGTTTGCGCTGGCCTGTCACTGCGATCTCGCTCAATACTGCACCAATTTCAAAGATTTTTTTCAAATCAGCCTGTTAGACACAAATGCATATGGAAATGGGGCCAGGTTAAAAAAAAAAAACGAAATTACCCTAAGCTTTAGTGCGTAACTTTTTTTAGAATATTGGACGTCCGTTACATTAAAGCCATTGCCAAATGAGTTGATACAAAGCTAATTAAGACTCCACACAATTCTCTTTGTATTTCTCAGTATGGCTATGTTCATAGCACATTGTGTTGTCCGGTGACTTTCCCGCGCAGAAACTCGAGTGAAGATAGTTAACTCTTCTGAAGAGTCCATCATTTTTTTTTTAATCCTCCACGTGGAGGAGGGGTGGGAGCGCATGCGCAATCACGGAAGACTGTATGTCAGGTACTTTATGTCTCTTTGTACCTAAATACCCATGTAAAACATAACCCCCCCTCGCATACATCCAGAATAGGCTACTTATTATGCGGCTATGAACAAAAATATATGCAAATTACATTAAAGCTATAGTGCGTAGTTTCTGTCTCTCCCATGAGGAATTCTAAGTAATGACAACAAAACTGTCGCCGCGTCCACATAATACAAGCCTTCCTCGATCACACGCCACCCCCACTCCTCCTCCACGCAGTTGCTAGTAGCCAAGGAGGACACGGAGGATTAAAAAAAAACATGTTGGACTCTTCAAAAGAGGTAATTATTTTTACTTGAGCTGCGCACGAAAGTTGCCGGACTAAACCATTTTATAAACATAGCCGTACTGAGAAATACACAGAGAGTGATCATTTTAGTTACAATCAATTTATGGAGGTTTAAATTGCTGGGGTCAAGGATAATAGATGTAAGTAAATTTAAGGTTAATAAAATTTTATTATACTTTCATTACCTACATAAACACTGTGACCCCAGATTTTCCTTATCAAATCTCTACATCAACCACAGAGGAGGACATGGAGATCAGACAAGTTCTACAACATATCAGGTAATGTCCTGATATTGTTGATAAGGTGTCCCAAATATTGTGTTATTCAGGCTTCTACTAAACTTTATGTTTATTGTCAGAAATGTAGTTTTCAAGTTTGACCCTCACTAGTTGAATCTGCTGCCAGCAACAGCGACATCGGAACTTCAACTGAGGGCATTAAAAACACACCATCTTGCATACTTGTCCTATTAAATTCATGATGACTATTTGTTTATGCTAATTACATTTCCCTTTAACACTGTTTTGTGTAGGTTAGAAAAAACTTATGTTCGTACGCATGTTTGAGCCATATTTTGTTGAACTCTCATGTAAAACAAAATGTTCATGTCGATGAGGCTTTCCTGGAAAATAAAAGTTAAAAAATGCTCTACTAAGTGATATATTCCACCATATTGTAAACACTACACAAACTTAATTGGTAACTAGACCAGAAGTGCAAGGTAAAACTTCTCTTTTTTAAATGTATTATTTGTTTAACAGGGAATGTGGTGACTACATTTACAGTATGTACTGTACCACATATATCTAAAAATCTGTGGTCCCATTGCAGGGGCTGCTAGTGATGTGCAAGATGATGCAATAAAATATTAAACTGCACTTTGCATTAAATTAAAATATTAGGGATCAAAACAAACAACATTACAACCTAAATAACTACACATAACACATTAAGCACCACACCATCAGTTATCTGAAGCACACTGTAATGAAAATCATACAATTTGGCAGAATAACAATTTGAGAAAAAACAGATCCATAATATCAATGCAGCATTTCTTTATGAATCCCTGTTTGTTATCATTTTTTTAACTGGGCCCCCTTTAGAATAATCTTTTGACCCTAATTGTGAGACTTAATGTGGCCAGCTTATGTTTAATTCCCTGGTAAAGTTCTCAAAGCACTGTGGCAGACAATAGTAGGCCATGCTGTAAGCCTCAGTAACCAGGATGAAGTGTATTAGGGCTGAAGGCGCTTCTCCTCTGGTGGAACTTCAAAAAGTTGTATTTCTCCAGAGAGGATAGGAAATACACCCGACACAGAGAGAGAGAGACACTCACACAAAGGAAATGAGGAGGAGAGAATAAGAGAAACATGGAGATGCAGTGGAAACAGAGGAAGGGAGAGAGAACAGAGAACAGGAGAGATGGGGCACAAGGTAATACAATAGATAACAAGAGATTACATTAGAAAAGAGGAAAAGAAACCCAGACAATACCAGACAGACAGACAGACAGACAGAGAGAGAGAGAGAGAGAGAGAGACAGACAGACAGACAGACAAAGTAAGAAAAGCAATGAGACAGAGATTGTGACATGCACTTTGAAGGCCACTGATTTCATTGAACACCAACAACCTCTCATTGATGTAGGGATGGCAGGTTGGGGGAGAAAATGAATAGTGGGCATAGCAACGGCTGAGGATAGGGTGGAGAGTAGGACAAGAGAAGCAATGGCAGTCTGAGAAAGAAAAAAAGTTGAAAAGAAAGATAAGGGCACTTGAGAAAATAACTAATACATGAAAAAAGAAAGTTTGTAAAGGAAAGGAACACAACTTTGACCTTAAAACAGAGGAGATATTGATAGAGAATATGTGTCTGAGTGTGTTAAAAATAGTGACATAAAGAAGCTAAGTAACAAAATGGAGATTTAACCTGAAACAATGAGAGAGAGTGTGAGGGATGTTGACATGCTGTTCACTTCCTTGGTGTTTGTGATCAGCTTCCTGTCATTGCATGTGACTGATAAGACCTTGTTACAGTAACTCTAAACGACTGTATGTGCAGGAAAAGACAACAAATAAAAATATGTCCCTTGTACTGTCAAAGTCGACATTTGTCTATTTCTCTTTCTGTCAGTCTATCTGTTTGCCTGTTTGTGTTGTGTTTGTGTCAGTGTCTGTCTGCTTTGCAGAAAGGCATCTTTCACAGCTCCTCTGCTGCCAAAACAACTACTAGACTAGAAATTTCTTCTTTTTTTTTTCATTTCATGCGATGGCTGCCAGCCTTATGCGTGGTTTATTTTGTTTTGTTTTGTTTTGCGAGGACACAGAGCGAGTGAACTGTGACTCTTTGGTTGCAGGATGGTCTGTAATGGAGCCATGCTGCTGTACGGCACAAATACAAAGGCGGAACGTGCAGATTCACAGCACAATTCCCTTCTGTTCAAGGACAGGGCCAGAGGAGAATCTGGAATCTGATTGGCCACCGCTGATGACCCTACCAGAGTGAGAAGGTATTCATAGTTGGCTTGTTAGTTTAATGGATGGATTACTGAACGGGCATAGCGTCCCCCTGGACCAGAGCCCCTGTATGGTGACATACAATCACATGGTGATTTTTTTGTTGGTAAATGTAACAAAATGATTACAAAGAGATGCACAACAACTGCAAAGACACAACATAACTACAAAGACAAGCAAAACAACCACAAAGACACACAACAAGACCACAAAGTGACGGAAAACAACCATCAAAGAGAGACAAAATGACCACAAAGAGATGTAACACGGCTAAAAAAAGACCCAACAACCGCCAGTCTTGGGGTCTTGCTCCTATTGAGGATTGCTGCATGGCCTTTTAAATGTCTGCATGCAGGGCTTATCGTCTGGACTATTTTGAATTATTAATAGTAGCTATAGAGTGCTGTTTTTTCTTAAAGAATATTTAAAGTTGTTTACATGGCAGTCATTTATTATAATTACAACACATTTACACTCATTTTACAAATTTGCCCCCCACTTCTTTAAAACTGTGCCCTAGTCTGGCCCCTGTTTATTTTCCAATTCTCTTAGACGCTCACTCTTCTCTTTTGTGTGAATGATGTGAATTGAGTGCAAGATGAGTGGTCTTTGAAACACAGGACAAGACAGTGGTTGCCAGAAGTTTGTCAAGTATAAGCAGACAAATGTCAAGCTAAACATCTTAAAACAGTTTGGTGCACCATAATGCGATAAACAGCGTTCATAACACTGTCGAAAGTAATTAGATGATACATGTAGGTTAAAGCAAACCATATTTGCAAATACACATACCACTGCATTTGGACTATTTCGATAATGTGCACTTCAATTGTCTGTGTGAATGGCCATGAAACCAGTTAGAAAAGGTCTGCAACATGCTGATTATGGTCTAAATCTACCCCATGTGGCAGTATCCTAGAGCACAAACACTCATACACACACAGTCGTGTTGACCAGGCTGTCCAATAAGCTAAGGCACTCTGCTGGTCTTGTTCTGCCAATCTCACAGAGACAGTCAGCAACTGTGAGTGTGAAGAGGCGGCATCCACAACACCGCAATTTCACTGATTGCACACAGGCCTGAATAGAGAAAAACCGAGAGAGAAAGAGAGAGACAGAGAAAGAGAGAGAGAGAGAGAGACATTGAGCGAGAGATCGGAAGTGAGCATAAATTCTAAGAGTTTTTCACAAGACTGCCAATTCTTGAGTGAGAGGGTTAGATGTTACAGATTGTAAAGGAGTAACAGAATATTGCATGTAAAGCCAGACCAGCTCAACACAACTGACCTTATATCCACTCCAGATCATGCCAATTTTTACATTGTAATAAATGTAATAAATTCCACGTTATACATATTTTGTACTAAGGTTTGCAGTTGTACAAGCTTACCATGCTGCGTTCAAGTGCACCTGGTAAGAAAGAACCTTCTGCCAAGAATGGAAGTTGTATTTGGAGTCAAATGACATGGCATGACTCAAAGTAAAAAAAAGCATAAGAAAAACAACAACCCAAATATAATCTGAATATTAAAATGCAATTAAGTAAATATTTTCATCACTGGCCAAAGCAAAGAGAACTAAATGTGGATGTGGCAGCAAGACGTCTTCTTAGCATCTTATGTTTTATTTTTAAAAAAAAAGAGAAGTTTTCCTATTATTATATCTAATCATTAAGTTTTCAGGTTGTTTTCTTCTACACTGCCAGGTTGTTCAATTGCACTTGAAATTTTAATATTTTTCATCAGCTTTTGAAAGTAGCATGAAAGCTAGAATGTGATTGTGTCAATAAAACTGACACATGTTGCTATTGTGTTACCTCAAGTGCTTCAGCAAATAAATAAAGCAATATTTGGAATTTCCTTGCATCTGCCTAAAAGGACTTTGATTTTCCAAATGTAATCAGTCACACCGAAGGTACAACAAAACTAAATGTGGCTGCGGAAATAGTTGTAGCAAGCAATTGTGCCACCCCAGAAGCAAAAGGAAGGGCATGAGCACACAAGAATTGGCAAAACCAGAGAGCAAGCAGGGAGCCAGGGGAAGTGAAGAAATGAAGAAAAAAAATGAGGAATTGAAGCAAACTGTGAAAAGAAAGATAAAAAGTGAGAAGCAGACTGATGACAAAATAAAAAAGAGAGGGATGATATTATATAGCTGCTATCCTTATGCAATAAAGCACTAAAAATCATTGAGGTGTATAGTTTTTGTTTTATTTGCACATTTTTCAAAACAATATTGCTTTGTTTAATATTCATGCCAATAAATAATTTAAATAAAATACGAAGCAAGAGTGAGAAAGCAAAGTTGGGTCAGTTGAGGACAAGTTAGCAGAATTTCCACTGTATTCGTTCCACTTAGAAGAATTGCCGTCTCATCCACCGAGTCTGCTTTGTCAACCCCTAGTCTCATTTAAGGCCTGTAAATCATATGAATCGCTTTCAGCTGGATTCTGGTAATGTTAGAAATACGATGTAGGGAAAGCTGGAGCTCCAGTCCCATTTGATTGGATGGTATATGTGTAGGAACTTGCAGTATAATTGAACTTGAGGTTTAATTTGTATCAAAATGAAAATCTTATGGAAATCAGGGCTTCTTTAGAGAATGTAAGAATGAAAAATGTTAAATAACGGCAATAACTATGGTGTCTTCTCAAGAAATACTTGAGAAGGCACAGGAAACTATCTTAATCTACCCGTCGTGGTGAGTGAGGGAGTTGAGGGTGCAGCACTCCGGCTGCATTGTTTTAACACAGGGCTGTTTTCAGTCTGAATCCCACTTTACACACTCCCCTCTGACACTAAAGGCCTACACTATAAGAAAACAATTCTTAGAAAAATGCATAATGTCCTGGCAGAAAATTTACGGACACTTCTGTTAAATCAAAAATGTTTTGGGTATATTTACACTATATTCTCTGTACCTTTAGCAGACATTTCTGTTAACCCAAATATCAAAATATAGAAAAACACCTGTGAAAAATCATTACAGAAAATTCCTTCATATTAAAGCGTAACTCTCGCCAAAATGCAACGTAGGGTGTTTTTGTGAATGTACCCGAGTCAAACTTTCATTTAAAAGCATATTTAGGACGGAATCGCCACTTTTAAGATTTACCGTATTTTCGTTTTTCGGTCACATGGCCTTTTGAATGGGAGTGCTAGGGGCACTTTTATGCTAGCCTCAAAATAGCTATTTTTAAAACACTAAGAAGGCTTGACACAACATGAAACTTTGCTCTAAGTATCACCAGGGGCTCTACACCTTAACGAAAGCATTGACTACATTGTTTGTGTACACAGAGTTTAGTAAAAAGAACTCCCCATAGGTCTTGTTGTTAACACAGTATATTATTGTATTATATTTCTACGGACTTTTCTAACAGTGTAGGTTAGCATCCATTTCTCATACGAGCAATCAGCGTTTTAATTACTTAAAAAAAATGTAATACTGAAGGAAAAAGCACATAATGTATATTAGTTAGGTGCTGGCTCACAGGAAGACACCAGAAAAAGGAAAGCCCCACACTAATACAGTAATATTCATAGTAGTCATTTTAAAATCAATGGATTGAAGTTTTGGCACGTTTTGCCTCCTTTTAAAAAAACTTTTTGAAACATTTACCATACCCTCACCCTGATGTAAATGCCATGCACTAACATTATAAAACAACAGTGATCATGAGTTTGTGTGTGAGGAGAGTGAAAGCAAATTTTGCAAGAACTATATTAAAAGTAGAAGCTGCGTGTAAATTTGTAATCTTGGGATTAAGCACACAAACATGAATCCGTTTTTAGAAAGCCAGATTTCCAAACAAACAATAAATATATTAAGTCATAAATTTACAAGGAACACTTTACATGAGGTCAATTTACAAATGAACCCACATGCATGAACATCCATTGAATTTCACTCACTTTGTAGGTAATGGACCAGGAGCACAGTTAAGCTTTGAGAATCTTTTCCTGTCCTCCATTAAGCCCTGATAACTCGTTTCCTGTTCTCTTCCTGAGCAGATCTCTCTGCCAGCAGGTGACGCAACATTAGGAAGATCTTCAATACAGGACACAATGGAGCGTAGACTATATGCATGGATGTGCATGCTCGCTCATATGTATAGGGGTGTATTCACATGTTGCCATTCACATGTGAGGGAGTGAATAATGAGGCCTGCCCTGCGGTTAACATGGTGTAAGTAGGTGTTAACTATGACAGATTGTGCTGCCACTGGTGACCATGGTTGAGCAGTCAGACAGCCTTCACCTCTCCGTTCCTCGATTATTTCACACTCACATAATTGTATGGATGGCAATAAATCTCACATCTCATTTCATGCGGTTTATTTCACCTCTAATGTCGTGGCAGCTCCAATTTTCAATTTGTCTGATACTCTTTTCTGGAAAAACTCTAGCTAACAATAGCTTGTAACTGTCAGCTGTCACTGTTGTGGTCAAGCAGGACACACACATGGACATGCACTAGCTGTTGTGTGTTTGAGTGTAAAGAAATGTAGAAAAGTGATTTCTACAGCCTATTTGCAGGTGTTGTTACCCCGGGGACCCTTACATTTTAAACTACTGAGTTATGTTTTCTCCACCAATAAAGTTTTTGCTCATGTTTCCACAAGAGATAACATTATAACAAGCATTAGAATGTGTTGGCCTCGAACACAGGTACAAATCTGACAGGTCCCATATTATGCTCATTTTCAGGTTCATGCTTGTATTTTGGGTTTCTACTAGAACATCTACATGCTTTAATGTTCCAAAAACACATTATTTATCTCATACTGTCTGTCTGAATATACCCGTATTCACCCTCTACCTGAAATGCTCCGTGTTAGCGCTTGTCTTTTTAAGACCCCTAACCGAAAAAGCCCAGTTTGCTCTGATTGGTCAGCATTTCTGGGTCTTCCACATCTGCACTCTCTAAGTCTCTGCACCGTCATTGCAGCCGGAGAATGACTGTAACAGCACTGTAGCAGCACGTTCTACCTATATATAGTTTAATTGTTACATCACAACCGTACGGAAGTCCTGACGGCTCGTTTTTTTTTGGCACAGTTTCTGAATACGGACTGTGTGCTTTTCTCTGTGGATTGAGAGTTTCTGATACTTTCACAGTATTTATAAAGCACCTAGACCTGCTTTATGATTAAAAAAAGACAGACAAAGGCATTTTTTATCTAGGGACCTTTTAGAGTAGTATGTTAGCAGGGTCAGGAAATCCAAGCATTATTTAAACTTTGTGATCGCAATAAACATTGATAGCAATGTTATCTTTGGCAGGGAAGATGCATTGCAGATGTCTTTGCTTTCTATGACTGTTCTTTTCAAAATGAATACATTATGTTCTTTCATAGACTGATGGACCTTTTTTATGACGGCTCACTTTTAGTCTATTTTGAAATAAATATTAGTTATCTATATGTGTACAAGCTTTAAAAAAATGTAAAAAGCAAAGGTCATGAAATGTTATTGATATTTGATCAGACAGACAAGTGTATTAGTGAACTAAGTTTGGCATCTCAAAATGGATAAACCAGCTATTTATAGCATGTGTTATACATTTAATATGAATTATGATTCTGCACCTGTGTCATATTTGTTGCCTGAAATGTATTCAAAAACTGATTTTGGTTTTGGGTTTAGAAGAAAATTAACATTTCCAGAACAGCTACCATATTTTTCTGGCTTGCAAATTGGGAGGAAACCAAAAGCCATCCAGCAAGTGGTGGGTTTGTCAAATCAGGTGTAAGAAGTGTTCATATTGATGTCTAAGGGAAGTGAACTACTGTCAGTCATTTATTGTAGGGCTTACATGGAATGACATCTGTGCCGAGCAAATGTCTACTGAGCCCTGACAGACCAAGATGATGGAAAAAATGCGAGCAGGAGATTTGAGGCTAGAAAGAATTCTACACCAGCTCATATTACATGTCATTATTAGGTGGCCAATTTCACTTGCGTTTAGGTAGGGGTTTTTTTTCTTCAAATTTCAAACATAGGGGCCAGGGATAGCTTAAAAAAAAAGTTCATATCTAGGTTAAGCTCCAAAAACATTGGATCCTACAATTCCCAAAATTCAACTCCACAGAATCATTTGTTTGAACCTCCCCGCTTGGTGAACACACCTCAAACACCAGCATGCTGTCATGCTCACAATGACAATGTTAACATCATGTTGTTTAGAATCTTAGTTTAGCGTGTTAGCATGCTAACATTTGCTTTATTAGCACTAATCACAGAGCATCAGCATTACTAAAACAAAGAGCATAATAGTGTGGGGAACATGAATACAACAGTACAAAATGACATAGCAAACCATCCAAAAGTTGTTGAGATACTTCGGTAAGACCAAAAGAGGACCGACCGGCAGACCAACCAAACGACATTACATACCTACAGCCATGCTTCTAGTATGGCTAAAAATCTGTAATCTCCAAGCTCAAGCTAAAATGACTCAAGTGATGTAACTTGGTGGCTGTCTAGTAACCTGTGTAACTATTCCATTTACATGTGCAGTACCCCTTTAACTATTATACAGTTTCCCGTCATTTGAAAACATTCACACCAAGGTTCCTTTTAGCCAGTTTGGTAAAGGCAGGAATTTAAGCAATGGACACATTTATAACACATTCCTTGCACGCACCTGGCTATGAATCCAACACTGCTATTACCAGCTACTACCAGCAGCACTCTCCATTCTCAATTACTTCTCTCCATAATGTCAGACTTAAAAAACCTGCTTCTGTCAGCCTAGTGAACTAATTCTTACCATCACAGGCCTGACATACTGCCCCGGGGACAGGCGGCAGGGCTTGAACGCAGCTCACAGCTGCCAACACTACTTAAATGTTGTCACCTGAGTTTGGCTGCAAATCTGCTGATCCGATGATCTGCAGGGCACTGATCACAGCACATGGCTGGTACACACAGCTCCTCTTTCAAGACTTCAATAATGATTTGATAAACCAAAAACGGAGTGGATAAATCAGTCAACAAATGCATGCATTTATGATTTGGTCACACAAATTAGATTTTTATCATATATACATTTTGGGATATTTTTCTCTCATGACAAACAAGTTATAAACAACAATGCAAAGGTGCTGCTGTCTCAGAACATTACCGACAAATGTGATAAGTATATAGGATGAACTAACAACTAAACATATATTTAGACTAGAGTCAGACTGATATATCTCCTCTCTGATTTAAACCTGCTTCATAAAGTTCATGGGCATTCTAAGGAATAGCAACAGAGAAACTCTTGCCCTCTTCAAAACACTTCAAAACTGACAGCTTTGTTAAATATTAATGACAGTGGGGATACTGAAGAATGGAAAGGGAGAGAACATACTGGGAGAATAATTGATGGAGTGAAAATAATTGCTCGTAAAGTTGTCTTTCTTTGATTAGTAGTGGTTTTATGTTCTGTGAAGGGAGAAAGAGAAAACACAGAGGGCAGAAGACCGAGTGCAAGGAAAACAGCACAGAGAATAAGAGAAAATGGAGAGGAGGGAATATGATGAAGCAGTGGCATAAGGGATTGTTTTCAATTTCCTTTTAAGCCTCTGTCCGGTCCTCATGTTAATCTTTTCAAATCCCACACTTTTCACCAACATAGGCCTACATCAAGTTGAAATATTTCATCTACATCAAGTTAAGTTCTTACTGCCCTAAAAAGAAAAAAAATATCTACTATGTCCTTATCTCACACACCACTAGGGTGCTTGTCTAAGATTCAGTTTGATGTACAGTTATGGCATATCTTGTGCAAGAAAAGAGGGTTCCAGTTAGAGCTACTCGTTACATATATAAAGCTAATTAAAATCCTTAAAAGGTATCTTTGATCTGGGATGTGAAAAACTTCTGCCAATGTTGATTTTAAATGACAGTCAGGCTGTACATAGTGGTGCTTTGAGCTAAATGCTAACATGCTCAGAATAATAAAGCTAAAACATGCTGATGTTTAGCAGGTGTATCATATTTACTAGGGCTGAACGATTTTTGAAAATAATCTAATTGCGATTTTTTTCCCAAATATTGCGATTTCGATTTGATTATTTTTTTAAGCTCTTTGTCTTCTGTATTATTCAACAAAGACAAACAATAAATCATGTTATAGTATGAACAACACACAATTACACACTACACAGTTAAAAAAGTAAAAATATAGTATATACACACACACACACAACAGTGTATTTCTTTTTACAGTCTACAGAGAGGAGCTGCCTCCAGCCCCTCCCCCTCGTGAAGTTGCGTGCTGCCGTGTGCACTTGCTCAGAGAGGCTATCGTTACGTTAGCTAGTTGCTGGTGTTCTTGCCGTGGGATTAACTGTACTAATAAAACCGTTGAAAAACCCGGCCACGCTGCTGTGAAAGCTCCCCGAACGTCATTTATCAGAGTCTGGTTGTTACCCCTCTCAGTGGCAGCTCCTCCACTCCATATCTTTATAACGGAGCTAACCGCTAACCGGAGCTAACCGGAGCTAACCGCTAATCAGAGCTAGTTGCCAACCGAGCCTTCAGTTCTGCGTGTCTGTATCCATTAACTGCACGTATGGACTCGAACCAGAATAAAACCCTTCATTTTATTAAAATGGCTGTAAAAGTTTTAAACTACAACTCAGAGTTGTTTGAATGACAGAAATCAGCTCAAGGTACAGTGTAGCGTTAGCATGCTAAGTTGATGCTTTCTCTGCGGAGTGCAGACTGATTTGCTCTCGCGAGTCATGTGACCAAATCGCAGCCTTTGCGATTAGGAAATCGCGTTTTAACATATCACGATATTATCGCAAGTGCAATTAATCGTTCAGCCCTAATATTTACCATGTTAACCATCTCACTTTAGCATTTTAGCAAGCTAACATTTGCTAATTAGCACTACACATCACGTATACATAAGTTCATACCATCAAATAGTTGTAAAGTTTGGCTAAAAACTACACAATGTACAAACTGCACAGCTTCTTTAAAAGTTGTTTCACGTCTATGTTGGGGAAACGCTGTCTGGTTTTTAAAAGAAAAAAGGTGAACATTCAAGTCACAATAACTGACATCTAAAGTGGACTTAAACATTTTTCCCGTAAGGAAGGGATAAGTATCATCAGTGGGCTCTAAGCTTTATCTTTCCCCCCTAAAGGTTGTTTTAGTGACCCGAGAAAATCTTCAACCTCAATACGTGCAGGAAATCCACGCTATTCCCACCTAAGCTCTGTGTCTGTGCCGCTGTACGGATTACTTATGCTTGGGAGTAGTTTTTGTTCCATTGTCCATGTTAATTTTACTTTTAGCACTGTACACTGTACTGGACTTAAATTAATAAAATACATTTATAACGCAGAAGCTCTGCGCTACCACATCAAACAAAGTACTAGTCTAAAATCTTGTTTTTTATTTGAAACTACTCATGCTGCCATCTTGACCAGGACTCCCTGGAAGAACAAGAGGATAAATAATATAAATTAAAGCTGCAAGCAGCGATGGACGGGCCCTCGCTCCTCTGCGCGTGTCGGGGTTACCGGCTGTCGCCGCTCCTTGCGACCGTGCATTTGCGCGGCACTCAGACACCGCAAATCGTCACCAATGAAAAGGGAACTCCATGCTGAGTTCAATGATACCTCACACAAGATGCTACGTCATACAGTTTATTATCTGTTAAAGGGGGCGTGGCTAAAGCATGGGGGTCGGGGCAGACCTTTACCAATAAAAAAGGAAGTCTCTGCTGAGTTCATTGATACCTCACATAAGACTCTACCATAAACGGGTCACCATGTATGAAAGGGGGCGTGGCTAAGCACAGAGGGGCGGGCCAAACAATCACCAATGAATAAGGAACTCTGCTGAGTTCAATGATACCTCACACAAGGGTATACCTTAAACGGTGTAAATGCTATGAAAGGGGGCGTGGCTTGAACATAGGGGGCGGGCCAAACCATCACCAATGAAGAAGGAACTCTCTGCTGAGTTCATTGATACCTCATACAATGGTCAACCTGAAATCGTTCAAATTTTATGAAAAGCGGCGTGGCTTAAGCATAGGGGGCGGGCCAAACCATCACCAATGAAGAAGCAACTCTCTGCTGAGTTCAATGACACCTCACACAAGACTCTACGCCATACAGTTCATTAGCTGTGAAAGGGGGCATGGCTTACGCATAGGGGGCGGGCCAAACCATCACCAATGAAGAAGCAACTCTCTGCTGAGTTCAATGACACCTCACACAAGACCCTACCTTAAACGGTTCAAATGTTATGAAAGGGGGCGTGGCCTGAGTAAGTGGGCGTGGTTATATTATAGGGGCTCATTATCACATGTAGACCACACATTCTAAGTTTCATGTAAATCGGATGATGTTTGTCATATAAGGCGCATTTCCTGTTGCCAGCGGGGGGCGCTATGACCAAAAGTCAAATATGGCCTGTAGGTGTCCTCAGGCCTGGACCCTTGTCAATCTTGAGAATTTCCGGGCAGATACGACAACGTACACTCAAGTTACAACAATTTATTTGTTCATCGCTCAACACTCAAAATGGCCGCCACGCCACGCCCACACCGTCAGACCAAAAGTTTTTCTTTTAATAACTTTTCATCTTTAAGGTGTTGGGATGATAGAGACCAAGTTTGAAGTACATCGGATGAAATCTCTAGGAGGAGTTCGTTAAAGTATAGCACCTTGACTTTTAGGCCTACTTCCTGTTGCCACTAGGGGGCGCTATGATTTTAAGTAAATATCGACCTTTATTTGTCCTCAGGGTTGGACTCTTATGAATCCTGAAAAGTTTCGAGCCAATCGGACAATGTACACTCGAGTTACACCCACTTCCTGTTTCGGCGGCGAAACGCACAAAATGGCCGCCCCGCCACGGCCATGCCCTATGACGAAAAGTTTTTCTTTTAACAACTTTTCATCTTTAATGTCTTAAGATGGCACAGATCGAATTTGAAGTTGATCAGATGAAATCTCTAGGAGTTCGTTAAAGTACGACATGTGGAAATGGCCAAAATCGCACTAATTTCGAACTTTGAAATCAAAATGGCGGACTTCCTGTTGGGCGTAGGGTATGGCTTCAATGACGTTTTTTGTACATCTTGACATGATACATATGTGTACCAAGTTTCGTGAGTCTATGTTAAACGCACTGCAGGGGCTCAATTTTTTTAACTTTGTAGGGGGCGCTAGCGAGCCATCTTTGCGCGCTTATTCCCGAAACCCTTAAAATACGTAAATTTAAACCAGACTTGATGCGACCGCCAAATTTGGTGAGTTTTTGAATATGTTAAGCCCCTCAAAAAGCCAATTCATTTGCCAGGAAAAAGAATAATAATAATTCCTTCAGTTTCAATAGGGCCTTCGCCGCTGTCGGCGCTCGGGCCCTAATAAATAACATAAAATACAGGATCTCTGGCAGGACCAGGTTATCATGTCCTACATGTCATACATCGTAACCACAATGGTCTTTTGACGAGTCATTGTTATTATGAAGTGCTTTTTAAAATAGCCTCCCCTATCAACTTTGATCCTCATGTGTTATCACATATTATATATTTAAAAGTTGCATCTCTGAGCTATTAATAATAAATAAGTTAGGCTAATCTTATTTTAGCAAAAAAGAGCTGCTGAGTTTATATAACACCACTTGGTTTGACCTAATGCACAACATCTGCTTTTTAACATTGTACTGTGATAAACTGAAATGCTTTACAAACCTACATTTTATGAACCAATAATATGATTGAGCCAACATATGTTGCCATAATGCATTTGTGTGGTTATTTATGTATGTATTTCTCTGTGGTTGGATCCATTTAACCATGTTTTGTATGTTTTAAGACTACAGCAGCAGCTGGTTAGCTTAGCATAAAATCTGCACTTGTAAAATACAGAACTGTTGTTTTTGCACTTTGGTTTTTGTACAGATGAAAGAAATGAAAAATGATTGAGCTTTAGAGGTGCTGGTGGGCGGTTGTGTACGATTTGGACATGTCCAGACGATAGACTGTATAAAATATGGACGTAGTGGTAAAACCGTACAAGGCTGTAAACATGTTTAATTCTGCTGTACAGTTGGGCATTTTAACATGGTTGTCTATGGGGATTGACTCCCTTTTGGAGCCAGCCTCAACTGGCTACTTTTTGGCACTTCTGCATTGGCTTCATTTTTCAGCACCGGAGGTTACCGCTTGGTCCAGGTTAGTCTAAATCCACGACGTTCCACTTCCAGGATTGTTCCGTTGCCGCCGGAAATTCCGCCGGATTTCAATCTTTTCGGCCGGATGTCTGGACGCTTTTTTTGTGTTGGAATTTTAAACTCTGGTCAATTTCTGAGGACTATGGTTAACTGCTCCTCAGATCTCTGCAGGGTAAATCCAGACAGCTAGCTAGACTGTCAAATCTGAGTTTTCTGTTATACAACTAAAACAACCTTTGAACATACATGTTCCACCAAAACAAGTTCCTTCCCGAGGCTATTTTGCAGCGAAACCGGGCCTGCTGCCGGTGCTTAGCACCGCCCATGACCCTCCTCCGCAGCGCTATGGAGGATGGTCTGGCAAAGCGAGACTAGGTCCAGGTTAAGTGGTTCCCCCCTGTCTTCAGTGTTTGTGCTAAGCTGAGCTAGCCAGCTACTGGCTGTTGTCTTAATAGACAAATATGAGAGTGGTATGTGTAGAGAGTATACAGTATGTTTCCATGAGAGTGGAAACATACAAGCTACTACCACTTAGTTTACCACAAAAGGGAAAAGCAGTGAGTTTAAAAGCTACTGGGCAGTAGGAAAGTCCAGCATGTTGCAGAGCTGGCTAGACTTGTACAATCTTTCCTAAAAGTACCTGAGAAAGTTAGTAAATCTAGTGTGAAACTATTCCAAGCCTCCAGTGATCCAGTTTTAACTTTTCTGGAACAAAATTTTGTTGCTGAGAAATATTTAGCCAACCAGACTGCTCAAATAGTGAATGAAAGGAAGAGAGAGAGAGAGAGAGAGAGAGAGAGAGAGAGAGAGAGAGAGAGAGAGAGAGAGAGAGAGAGAGAGAGCGAGATGGTGGAATCAGTTTGATGCCAAGAGCTGCGCGTTGACCCTGATTAAATGCCTCCCCTAACTCACTGGGACCACTGATAAGACCGATGCACTCTGGGCGGTGTGCGTGTTATGTGTGAGTATGTTCAGGAGCCAGAACAGGAGATAAGGTGTGTCTACACATGTGCATGTACAAGGAGTGTGCGTGTGTGTGTCCCAACACCAATTCTCCTGTGTAAACATGCTGACCTGGCACAACACCAGTAGACACTTTGAAGTTGGCAATAGCCCCTGTAATCTCCCTCCCTCTCTCTCACACACATATATCCCCACACACAAACACACACCGAGCCAGAGGCGAGACTTAACACTGACAGCCTTCTGTGGCTTAGCATGTGGCCACCAACACACAGTCTCCTGCACACGCACAAATACTCTTCCATTGTCACAAACAATTGCATACTCCGTCTCTCGAAATAAAACAATAGATTCTCTCACACACAAAACACTGACTCACATAACACTTTTTTTTCGTTTTGTTTACGCCACCTATAATGGAAATTTCTGCTGACAGTTACGTGTGAGTGTAAGTGCCTTCCACTCTGGAGTGTCTCATCACACTACAGCCTTAGAGCATCTCCAGGTCTTAAATCAGACACACTCACTTCCTGGTCACAATCATCTCTTCAAATGCACCAAATTCTCTGTGATATTCAGACTTAACATACAGTTTATGTGAATGTGTGCACAGATGAGACAAATAACATAATACAGCCTGAATTGATAGACATACTTTATATTATTAACATGTGATGCTTATGCTTTCTGTGGATTACCTAGAGGAACTGTGAGACTGTTCTGCTGTTCTGAAAAGAAATGTTGCTGTTGAATTCTTTAAAGCTGCATTAATACATTTTGTGGTCACTTAGGTGACATACTGTATGCAACAAGCTAAAACTAACCCCACATTTGACAGATTCTGGCCTTTTAAAGCCGATGATGGCTCATGTGTTAGCAGATCCAGCAGACACAGCAACATTAGCTTTTCATTTGGAGTCGTGTTTCTGGGGACCTGTCAAATTTAAGTCCAAACTTTACTCATCTTTTAGCTTTGTTTTGGTCTCTATTCCTGTCTATTTAGCTGCTAAAAGCGTTACTATGTTCACCAGCAAGTTGCTAACTTTGTCTGGTGCTGGTAAGGTAGGCTACAGTGAGTTTTTTAAAGGGCAACTATTACATAGCATTTTCAGGATTATACTTGCATTTTGTGTTTATACTTTGTACTAGAACATGTTTACATGTTTTAATGTTAAAAAACACTTTATTTTTCTCATACTGCCCATGGCTGCTGCACCTCTGTGGGATCACCTGTCTCTTTAAGGGTGCCATGTCATTTCTCCGACGCTCCATTGTTCCAACCTCTCAATAACCCAAAAAATTCCCTTTGGTCCTACAGCCCACTAGTCCAATGTCCACCAGCGATATTACGAATCCCACTATGACCAAGCCAAGACCCGCCCTTCAATAGCATTTATTGGCTAGGTGTCCATGCTTACGCAAGGTAACGTAACCCCATTTGTACAGGTCCTATCCCCTGACCAATCGGCTATCCTAACCTTAACAACTCAAGGTCAAATGCCTAACCCCAACCAGTCAAGCTGCTTCGTAGGCCGGGTCTTGGCGTGGCCATAGTGGGATTCGTAATTTCACCACCAGCGGGACGTTGGACTAGTGGGCTGTAGGACCAAAGGGAATTTTTCGGGTTATTGAGAGGTCGGAACAATGGAGCGTTGGAGAAATGGGCAGTCCCCCTCTTTAAGCCCCCCTCCCGAAAAAGCCCAGTCTGCTCTGATGGGCCAGCATGCTTCCTGGAAACTGAAGCAGCACTTTCTACCATCAAAAATCCCAGATAAAGGCTTCTGAACCAAACACTACCCAATCAGACATGTTTCAGCAGTAATGTGACACGGAACTGGGGAGAATTTAACAACATTGGCTGCCCAGATGACATTGTTTACTGCTGTTAGTCATGTAGCTACTGTAACTACTATGTTAGCAGTGGACATTTAATACAATATAGCAGCAATTTATACAGTCAAAATCACAAATAAAGGCTTTTTAAACCAAATACTACATAAACAGAAAAAGTTTCAGGAGTAATGTTACGGCATTGGGGAGAATTTAACGACACTGGCAGCCAAGATGACATATTTTACTGCCGTTAGCATGTAGTTAGATGCAACAATGTTAACACCGCAGTGGCTTAAAAAAAAAAAAAAACACTCCAGTCCTGCCTACTTGGAGCAGATGACCAATCATAGCAGGCCGGCTTAAAGTTGCGTAAGACTTAGACTACAGTAGAAAAAACAGTTGAAACTGGAGCGTTCAGAATAGTTGGAAATCTGAACGTTTCAGCTCACAGGGATATGTCGAAAATACGTTTACCTCATTATTTGAAAATCCAACATTATAACATTGTAGATATGACAGAAAAGCATAATATATCCCCTATAAAGCTTTTTGAATGAAAATAGCAGATTGCTGTGGATGGAAACGAGGTCGATGAGAGAAAAAACAAGCCGAAAAACCAAAACAATTAGTTGACGTCAAGACGTCAAGAAGAGAACTGCAGAGTAGAAACTTAGCTGTGGGTTTGTCACTACTAGCATCATATTTCACATTACATGTAGTCATTTGACCTATTGTTTATATCAAAATACTGGTTAGAGCAACTTTAAATGTAACTTATTTAAAATGTAAGCACCAATAGTGACGTTCTAATAACATCCACATATTAAAGTGGCAGCAGAAATCTCAGAGAAACCAAAATCCGTAAAACACAAACTATAACCATTACTGAATGCGAACTAAATATGAGAAGTACAGTAAGAGAGTAAATATATTATTGTTCAATGAAGCTGAACTCGATTTAACTTAACCAGGTACTTGGTTATGTTTTGGTCTTGTACTGTATGTAGCCTGCATGTATGTGTTACTATTTACTGGAATATATCAATAAATGTATTCTTATATTCCTGTTTTCTCAAAATGCTGTTCACCTGACAGTTAATTAACACAACCCAGTTACAGTAAAAATGTCTTTTGCTCCTGACATACAGAGCAATGACAGCCATTATTCATGCACCCTGTAACACACCATTATCACTTGTAAAATAACACATTTCTGACCCTATATAACCACTGCAGCTGTGTTGACTGTTTCCAGAATGGTGGCAAAAAAAGTATTGTCTAAGGTGGCTGCAACATGGTGAAAGTCTGCTACTTCATTATCTCATTGCCCATTGGTTGTGTCCCACTTTCAAATTCCCAGCCACACTAAAGAGATTGCCACTGCACCAACTGTTGTTGTATCATTACTTCAAAATGTCAAATTAGGAGTAAGCATCCACAGTGGAGATGGTGAATCTCGATGGCAAAACAGTACCACGTTGTAATATGTCTAAGGCTCATTGACTAAGTCTTTCTTATTCGGGTCCAGGACTAAATAGGTTTAGGGGCCCCTGATCAGATAGAACGCTACTTAGGGGTATTACATTGGGGCAGGGGGTTCTCAGAACTTTTACCACACAGGATTAAAATTGAGTTCATTTAATCTTACCCTGGGACTCGGTCACACTAGTAAACTTCTCCTTGTACTCTTCCTTCTCCATCACAAGTAACCAAATCTAATTTTCGACCCAGTTTGAGAAACTACAGGTCTAGAGGAATGAAGATATAGGTATTAATTTGAAAGTTAGCGTGTTGTTGAGTTCATGTTGTAAGTAATGAGCATACTAAAAAAAGAACTTAAATTGCATTTACTTTCTTTACTTTCGTGTTTGCTTCCTTTATTATTTGTTCTTACATTTGCCTTTTGGAATTATATAAAGTGGTTACTCACTGTGAACAATTTACTACAATTTCTAAGGCCCATTACAAGTAATAAACAGAATAAAAATATGGTCACAAAGAAAATAAGTTAGGCAGCTCTTGCTAATTGGCCTCTTTGTTTCTCCTGCCTGAGTTGCCAGATATGCAGATTCCAGGCAGTGTTTTGGCCAGGAGGCAGATAATCTTGTTAGGAACAATTAACTTGGGTGTATTGTTGAATGTAAACTCAATCCCTCTCACACAGAAGCATTCAAAATAACACCTGGCACCGCAACCAACAAACTCCAGCATTGAAGTTAGACCATAACAGCCAAAGTCATTCAAAACTTCACCTAGTGTGAACGGAATACCTCAGAATAAAGCAAATAAACTAAACTATTCAGCATCACAGATGGCATGAGTCTGTGTTTATTGCTGTGAAGACAAACAATCACAGAAAAGACTGGCATCCAATATATATTTCATAATGTTGGGCACAATTCACATATTATCACCTTTTAAGTTGATATGGTGAACTTGTAAGCAAACTTCTTCACACATCCAGCAGTTATGGAGCAACATTATTCATTTGGAGTCGTGTTTGTGTCTACCTGATTAATATGTTTTTGGTCTCCACCAACTTCTGAGGGTCATATCGTTCTCTTTAGCTGCTAAATGCTCCGCTATGTTCACCAACTAGTTGCTAACTATGTCTGTCTGCTGTTTGGTATTGAGCAGGTAGTGTACGTGGGTTTTTAGAGCAGTTTTTCTCTAAAAACAGTCGCTTGCTGTGTTCTATAAAGCCGAGGAGAGCTGCATATTCAGGCGATAATTCTCTGTACGTTCATCACTATGAACGCCTCTTGTACAGTGTTGCATTGTCTTCACATTTGAGACATAGTTTATAGCTGCTTTTAATACTTTTAGGCCACAAAAATTCAATTAATAAATACATATATGATAAAGTATTTCTCTACCGGAATCGTATCCTTTGAAACAACATGAAACAAGTATTTACAGCGTAATGTAATGCTGGGTTCAGTCTACACAATATCAGATTGATTATATCTCGACCCACAAGCCATTCGGCATCAGGTCGGAAACAACAATGGGCATAGGGCGCGACAATAGATCGTTTTATTCCGTGAAGTGTGTCATAGTACTCGCGATGTCCCAACAGAAAGACCAGCATGTTAGAATTTACACAACGTCTGTGTCTTTGGCCAATAGAAGCACAACTTAAACATGGCGAAATGAAAAAGGAATGATGTTATTAGAGCCCGACCGATATATCGGCGTGCCGATATTATCGGCCGATATTAGGCATTTTCCAAACTATCGGTATCGGCATTTATAATGGCGAATAAATTCATATTTAAAAAATAAAATAAAAACGGACGAAACACCCTTCAAACATGTTATGAGTGTTGGTGTTGTATAGTTTGTCCACCAGAGGGCACTCTACAACGTCCCTGTTGGCAACACTGGATTTTTTATTTTTTTTTTATTGTGTTTTTGTTCAAAGGACTTTAAGTTTCATATCTTAAGTTTGTATTTTTATACATTTTATTGATCAAAACTTTAATATATTTTGATGTTCCTCTGTTCTGTTGTGACAATAAAACAAACAAGTTTATTTTTAAACTGCATTATCATTATTTTAGTGAGGACTCATAAATAACTACAAATAACTAATGTTAGGGAAATCTGCTTATGTTTTGTTACGCATTTCTGGATTAAAAAAAAAATATATATATATATATATATCGGCCGATATATCGGAATATCGGATTTTTAAATCATCAAATATTTGTATCGATATCGGCCTTAAAAATCCTTTATCGGTCGGGCTCGAGATGTTATTGGGGCTGCAGGTGGAACTGTGAAACAGAGGAAAGGTCGCAGTTGTTTAGGTAAAGTAGGTTTTTGGTCATAAAGCAAAATATTGGACATCAAAAACGTCTAACATGCTTAATAATGAGAAAAAGTCAATGTAAAAGAGCAATATTTTCTTTGGAACAACATTTACTGTAAATACCACTGGGATAACTAGCAAGCATTTTCCCCCTCGTCTCACTTTTTCCATTATCTACACAGGTAGCGCAACACTAGGATGACACACACCTATTGATCCTTGTTGCTCTGTAGGAAGACCAGGATCCTTAATGAGTTGAAATCTAAAACAGCTATGTTGACAATTCACAAAAAAAAGAATAGTAGGCCTGTTGTTTGTGTCAAATAAGTTACCTCAAAAATAAGTAGTTCCTGATGTGTTTTATAGGAAAGGAGGCTTAAACAACCTGAAAAATTTGATTTTCACCACGTTCTTTCATCCAACTTCAACTAAGTTCATAAACCCACAGAGTATGTTTTTAGTTACTATGCAGCTAGTGTTGTTCACAGAGGCCTGACTAACTAATAAGACATGTCTATGACAGCTTTGTGTGAGCATTAAGCCAAAGCTATAACTCCCAGCAGAGGTACAACACTGTCTGGTAAGTTTTAAAAGAAGTTCAAAATTCAAAATTATGAGTTTAGTTGAATAAAAAGAACAAACTTACAAGCACTTAATATCTGGGGTTGTATTTAAAAATGCACACAAACAAAAAAAATCAGTTTGTAGATGGGAGAAATCGGTCCCTCTACATTGTAAATGCATAGGAGTTGGGCCGTACTGTACATTTGCAAAAATCCTAATAAGAAGAAGAAGATCAGATAGAGAACATATGCTCATGATATACACAGAGAATTGGCCAATACCTAGGAGGATTACACCGTCCACTTCTACCTTTAGATAGAAATGGAATAACTCAGCCATAGCCTGCAATCTGTCAGAAGTAAGAATAGTTAGCCGTGCTCACATGAGTGTGGCTAATTCAATAAGACATCTTTCTAATTGGTACTGTGGCCACTGGGAGGAAGAGACCAAATACAGAGAGAAGACAGATATCACAGGTGCAAAGTAAGTAAATGTGAATAAAGCTACTATAAATGAGGGCTTTAAATCTTTAGTGAGTATAGAGGGATCTGTTGGTAAAATTAAAGAAGAGGTGCGCTGGACTTGACCTTCAATAATGTGGTAGCATTGTTGATTTGGTTAAAACAAAACCACTGCATGTTTGGAAATAAACTATTACAACATCACCAAATTATTAAGTATTGTTTGTATCTAAGTGAGTTATTGCTGTCATTTGATTGATGCATTTGTGTAATAATTAGCATATAGGTTGAAGGGAGTTGTGAGTCAGATACAACATTTTAATTAAGGCCATTGCTTAAATATTCCATCATCGTCAAATCTATGTCAACCTTAGCTAATTCCCACGAGATTAAAACCTTTAAATAAAAACAAAACAAAGAAATCATCCAGCAAAGCAGCCTTTTCCTTTTACATGACTAATCATAGACACGGGGCTTTTTACAAAATATGTTACGTACAGTCTGATAATTGAGAACATTCTGAGGCTATGCAAGCTCACCTTCCCATCTTAAAAAACAAACAAAAAACGTTTTGTCAAACTCCAGAATATCGCCATATAGGTCATGCAAGATCAAACAAATTTCTATGATAAGGCTTTTATCGAATCATTGGCCATTTTTTAGTTCTCCTTACACTTTTCACCAACACCACGGTTGAGGTGTTAATAAAAAAAATTGAGTGTTAACTGCCAGGTGTGAAAGAAATTATATTAAAATGTGTACCACTGTCAGGGTGATTGTAATGAAATCAGAGTAGGGCTCTACCAGCCACGCCAAGCTCTGTGGAAACCAGGTTAGTCAGTAAGCTCTGGCCCTGTTTGGCCCCAGTGAGGAAACAACAGCACTACACTCTCACTGCAGTTGTAATAAGAAAATTCAGTCGACACAGCCTATATTTATAAACTAATACTCTACCACTGGTGTAGCATTACTTTAAGCAGAAGCCACAAATTATTTTATATAGCAATGATTTTAGCAAGCAACATTCCAGTTGGCTTGTATCTGACTACCCAGGCTAGATGATGGAAGCTATGTGAAATGTCAAACTGTACACGTTCATATTCTTCAGATTCATTTGTGTCTAGCACGTTTTCTATTGCATCTTAATATGAAATTCATCTTGATACCATATTACATCTTTTGTATTGATTTGTAACAGCTAGACTGAAATTCTTGACATTTCCATGCATTTTTAATAGCTTGGGTTGGTCTCATGGTAATTTTCTATATACATATACACTATTATGCTGCAGAAAAACAAAATTTAAAGCCACAAGGAGGCACTCCAATGCCCTTACAGTACTAAAAGTATTGTATTCATTTCAAAATAAAAAGCAAAAGAAGCATCTAGTAGTAGTGTGACGAAAGCAGTGGTTCCTAATTTCGAACCTTGAGACCCAAATTAGCGTTTACCCAGCCACTTAGTCAATTTAGCATCACATATGTATATCATTCAATAAGAAGATGACTAAAATGAAGACTAGTAGGGCTAGCTTTGACTCTGTAGGACCCAGATTGAGAACCACCGCAAAAAAAAGCATACATGTATTTTTGCCACATTTACAGTAACATTAATAACCCCTCAAAATGATTGCAAACAACTCTCTGCAATGCTCACTTTTTAATCTTCTTGTGTGTTAAATCACAACATACTCATTGATTGTAATCCAGTTTGCTTTGAAACTACACACTTTACATGTGCATCCCGGGGATTTTCAGAAGAGATGATTTGCTCTGTTTTAGAGCAAACGGCACTAACAAGTGTAGACAATGCTATGGAATTAGCTGAATATAGAGTCAAAGAAGTACTTTGAGAACCAAGGAAACTCTTTTAGTCAATGCAAGACTGCCTGTAAGACACAATGCCAAGATCTATGTTAAAAATGATATGTTTTGGTCATTCACTGTAATTGGCATTTTTGATTATTTTATCCAGGGATTAGTACAGTCAGTGCAAGGGTCAAAAAGTAGCTAACATTAAGGAGTATAAATATCAGTGTTCTGACAATAAAAACCTAAAATATTATTTTGTTAAACCTTAAAGTATTTTTCCAATATCAGGTAAAGAAGCAAAGTAAGAAAGTGGCTTTTTCTTTTTAATTGAAGGACTGTAAATCATAATTTAAATATTTTTCTGCACTAATAACTAAACAACCAAATACATGAATATATCACTTCACAGACAATCTCCCATTCAAACGGTAAGGACTTAGCAGCAGTTATTTAAATCGAAGTCCTGGTGCTTCTGTCATCCTGCGTGACTAACAGGATTTGACATGGTGACGAGCGGACGGGTCCCAGGTTCAAGAAACACATTCTGTCTGTCTGACCCCTCTTCACACACACACACACACACACACACACACACACACACACGCACACACACACACATGCCCCCGCATACGTACATGAGAACATGCACACAATCCCACCCACTCCCACACACACACACACACACACACACAGGTAGAATGGCACATAATGGATATTGAAGACTCAAATGCAGCCTCACTCTGCTTCATCATAACACAGACACAGCAGCAATATGTAGTCAATGCTGGTAATTTAGCACTAATAGCTCTATCTGTGTGTACTAGCCACTTTCACACATGACTAAGCAAAGCTTTACATTATATAAGGGCTCATATGTTAACACTCAGAGCAGGATAATGCTCATAATAAAGGTATTTAAAAAAAAGCATCACAATCATCAATAAGAACAAAAAACAACTGTTACACCTAATTTCCTTCACCCCCACCTCTTCACCTTTGACTTTCTCCCCTCACTATCTGCTCTCTCTCTTGAGGAGGCGACAGCTTGCCCCTAATTTAAAGTAATCGGATGACTCTCTCTCTCTCTCTCTCTCTCTCTCTCTCTCTCTCTCTCTCTCTCTCACTCTCTTTATAATCCAAGACACACAGGCTGCTGTACGGTAACCTGGTTTTGACGGGACCACTGAGACACACCACATATTCTGTGATTGTGGCAGCTCATAAGTGCTTCCACTGTCTACTTGTTGAAATCATAGGCTGCTACATACACTCTTGGTATTTCAAAGGAGATAGGGAATCAATCACGGGGGGGTCAATTACAAAACAATACTTATTTTATATACATCATGGATTTTAACCACCCCAAGAAATGCAATTTAACTAATTTAATCCGCCTTAATATCACTTTAAAAAATCCAATATTAACTGCCGGGTATACCCTGTGGTGAATCCAGGATAGTGCAACCTTTATCATTAGGATCACTGCCTGTCCATCACTGATAAACAATAGCTCGAGGAGATCTGAGATAAACTAAAGCAGCGTGTTGAATAGAAATTTGCTGAGTTGTCGTCAGTTTAGAAAACAAGCACCAATAATCCTCCTCGGGCTGTTTCAGCACCACGGACAGCGAATTCTCAGCTCCAACTGTTCAAACTACTAGTCGGTACTATAATGTCGAAAGCGAGTTTATCAATGTAATATATATATATATATATATATATATATATATATTTTTTTTTTTTTTTTTTTTACATTGATCATTTTAGTAACAGGAGCACATGCAAACGTCTTCATTTCTACCAAAAACTAGAGAAATGTGTAGCCCTATAACATTCTAGAAAGAGTGAAGGAATAATACAACCATAACAAGAGAAAATGAATGCAATAAAAAGGGCGCCTTTAGGTCAGTAAACACCGAGTAAGACAGACATACTATAAGTCAGACTAGAGGTTTCATTAAAGCATACAGGTTCACATTGTACGACTTACCGCGTTATCCTCGTTGAAGCCATCTGTTTAACATACAAATCTACTTTTCCACACACTGTTGCAGTCTCTGGGCCGCGGTAAGACACAGCCCGAGAAGAAGATCCAGGAAATAACATCCACACAACTCATCCACCCGACTCCACTTTTTTTTTTAGGGAGGGAAAAATGTCGCTGTCCGCGCCTTCAAGACGAGAAAAAAACGAGTTTATTATCAAGTCACACACACACACACACACACACACACACACACACACACACACACACACACACACACACACACAAAATGACAATGGCTTTTGTGCAGTGAAAATAGTCTCCTTCTCCTCTAGTCTTCTTTTACTTTAAGTCTCCAGTGTGGGACTTACAAGGTAACTACGAGCTCTGTAGGAGAGAGACAAAGTAACACTATATCTCCTCTAGTATTCCCCCTTGCGTTCACAACCAGATAGAGAGAGACAGAGGGGGTAGGAGGAGACAGAGAGACCTAACGATATTAGCAGGAGAGAGAGAGAGAGAGAGAGAGAGAGAGAGAGAGAGAGAGAGAGAGGCGACGCGGAGTCAGAAAGGGAGGTTTTTTCGGAAGGTAGTCGCGCATTTACCGCAGGAGCAGCAAGCGGCAGCAGTGATCGGTGCTCCACCGTAATCTAATTATGTCCACGGCAAAAGGCGCAGAGATTACCGGGTGGTTGCTCTGCTCTGGTCTTTGCTCCCCATGGCGGAGAGGGAAGTATAGGAGCACTGTTAGGTAACTCATCAAATGTTAACTCGTCAGTATCCACCCACACTAAAAAGTTAGTAGCTTACCATCGAAGACAAATATTTTCACATATCTTCCCTTAAATTAAACAGCGACATGTTTTCTTTTCTTCGCTGAAAAGCTAAGAAATGGCCTGATTATCTCACAGTATATTGTCCTTATTGTTGCTACAGGTGACCATGCTACTGCAGTAGCAAAAGGGCGGACCTTGCAGTATGTTGCACGACCAGGCGAGACATTGTTGGCCACTGGGAAAATACAGGAGATGATGAGGTGACACCGTGCAATTAACACTTGGATTTAAAGAAGCCCTATTTATTTAGGATTAACTGCTCCTGTATGCTTATTCCACATCGCAAGTTATTGTAAGGTATACTACCAAGAGAAGTCACCCATCAGACTATTTTTCCACCAATCAATGGTAGTCCTGTTTACATTGTATGTAGCTGTTATCTTAATAGCTACACAATAAAACCGTGAAGTCAAAGTGAAGTGAATGTAAAAACACTATAAGTAAAAGTCCAGAATTTAAAACTTTAGTTGAGTAAAAGTACATAAGTATAACTAGCAAATTGTACTTATCATGCTGAACAGACTCTTTTGGTGTGTTTTGTTATATAAATATTAACGTATTATTACTGATGCCATACTGTGTTAAGTAGCATTTTAGATGTTATATCATGTGGAGGTTGAGCTACATTTAGGTCTACTTTATACGCTGTTGAGTAGTTAAAGGGGTGATATAATGCAAAACCGTTTCTACCTTGTCATAGTTGAATAACGACAGTTTGGTGGGTAAATAGGACATACATAGAACCTCAAAATCCCATTGACACCTCTGCAAATCTCACAATTTGAAACTGCTTCTGAAAACGGGCAAATCTCAACGAAGCTCATAGTTGACGTCAACTATGTGGCTGTACCTTATTTGGCTCTGGTCTCTACCTTTGTCACACCCCAACATTTACATAGGCTACACCAGTGATCTGAGATCAGGTAGTCTTCTGAATAGGTCGCGCAGATCTCAGAAATTGTATACATTGTTCATCTGCTATTTTATCACTAAATTCACTTCTGAGACTTTTTTATGCGAGAAATCAACTATGAAGAAGTCAAATATGGGCCGTTTTACGAAAATTGATGGCTAATTGCAAATTTTGTCCGACTGTGTGTCGGAATTCAGTGGCCGGTGCTGCCTGGGTTGCTGCCTCGCTGCCTGGCCTGTCCTCTTTCACAGACCCCGGCCCGCTGTGAGCTAGATGGAGCTCCGTCACGGCCGGCAGCCCACGGTGCTCCATACCCACGCAAAGTCACCGTTTCTGGGCTACTGGACTACCAAACGCCGCTGTCCTGACAGAGCTCCAGGGCCTGCAGCTCGCTGCTCTCCCTCCCCTCTTCCTGCTAAACGGCCGGTGTTTTTGAGTGAGAGCGCAGTCAGCGAGCATGTTACACCCGCAATCTCTTAGAACAGGTTACAGTTAATCTTATAATGGATATGTGTGTTGAGTTATTTAAACAAACGATCGGGGAAATAAATGACTTTTGTCTGCGAGTGAGCTGGATGGAGCTCTATTAATGAGAGCTAGCTTGCCTCCTGCTAACGAGACCCCTCAAATTCACAAAAATGCCTTAAATTGAAATCAGACAAAAGTGTTAGCTTTGTAAGACCTTAGGGTAGCTGTGATATACATGCCGTGACGAAATTCAAACTGTAAATATCCGCGGAGCCCCGAGCCCCAGTAATCCAGTAACCCAGAAACTGTGACTTTGCCCTGGGTATGGAGCCCAGCAGGCTGCCGCTTTCTCGTCAGACTGTGTGGAGCTGCTGAAGTTCGACACGTCTTACCAAATTTGCAATTAGCCATCAATTTTCGTAAAACGGCCCATATTTGAGCTTTATATAGTTGATTTCTCGCATAAAAAGTCTCAGAAGTCAATTTCATAACGAAATAGCAGACAAAAAATGTGTAACATTGCAATGTCTGAAATATTAGACCTGCTGTCTCGTCTCCAATGTATGTGTATGTGGTTCGCTCAACCAATCAGCACACAGCTCATCTAAATATTCATGAGCATACCATATTTGGAAGAAAAGCTCTTGTTCCAAATAGGGCCATATTCACAGGGTAGTTAAGGGCCCATAGAATAGCACTCAGGCCATTTTCAGCCCAACCAATGTTACATACCCTATTAGGAGACCTTAAGGAACAGTGTGAAATACCCTATGCCGATATAATCATTCTATCACCCCTTTAAATCTATAGCATCATCCTATTTCAGTAGCAGAAAATGAAAATATATCCTAGGTAAAAAAAATACTTAAAAGATTGCTCTACCAATTTAGCATTACATTACTATAACATTGTTGCAGCAGAACCAGAGATACCATCTTTATTTTGTATTCCATGCATTTTTCTTCCTTTTAAAACCGGGCACCTACATTACCCACAATGACACAATCGTTAGCCTATTTTTATAAAAACGTCTGCTACAGGGCCATAACGTGAGATACAAGGTAATGGAGCCTTTATACATTGTTGTGTTTCTTTAGAAATAAACAATGGACAAATAAAGTCTTTAAATGATTCAGATGTAAAGTTATTCGCTGTCCAAGTGATGCCAAAATGAATGTCAGTCAATGGAATGCTAATGGCGGGTGATGGCTTATTAGCATGATGAAAATGGCTCCATAGTAGGTACGCTTTGCAGAGGCTTACTTACCCCCTTGGTCAGAGATTCAGATGTGTTATGCTAGTGGCAGTTAACGTAGCCTCGAGCTGCTAGCCTTAAGCAGGGATGAGAAGCGGGCTAAACAGAGGTCTGGTAGCTTCACTTCTTTCTATCTCTGAACCCCCAGATCATTATTTTTACTTTTCAAACTTGTAGTCTTTAGCACCAGCCAAGAGAATTTCTCAGACTTCAGATGTGTAAAATGGGTGAAGGCCCTTTACGTACAGTGTTTGAGTAAACATACTTACTTTTCACCACTCAACAGCATACTAAATTGTACAACTTTTTACAATTTAATCCCCCAATTCCCCCAACTTGCATGTCTTTGTACACAGAAACAACTCCACACACAGAAACTCAGGAGGGAAACAACATACATATGATTCTACATTTATTGCTAAACTTTTTGACTAATCATTCTGAATAAAAGTAACATAACTCCCTAAGTTGTAGCCTATAAAAATAGGTTGTTCCTACAAATAATTGTAACATTGTAATGAGTCTATTGGCACAGGGGGAGATGCAGAATACACGCTGGCTAAAGAAGAGTCACAGCCAGCACTTTTTAAAAATAACTACTTTGAATATGTAGATTTAAGTGGCAAAACTGAACTCCTGCAAAGACTCTGTAAAAAGTTGATTATATATTATCAGAGTGGATTAATGAATCTCTAAAGTCTCTTTAGAAAACTTTTGTGTAATCCTGCTCTGGAGCTTTCACTGTCTTTGTATCATAAAGATTTCTCTCAGCCTGCTCATCTCTTCACTGTTTGTTTTGAAAGATTACTTTCTAGGCAATTGCAAAGGGTTAGTTATTTTGTGAGCCATTGTACTTTCCCATACTACTATATTGGCACTTAAAATAGATCAACATAGCAATAGAAATAGGCTATGAGAATATGAAAACAGTAAACATTGACTTAATTTACTTTGTGTCAAATCTGTTAGCCCATCTGGGTATAGAAGTACAGTAAATTAAACAAAAATTATATGGTTTTGAGGCGTTTGCATGGCCTCTAAAATTATATGGAAGCCACAAAAGCAAATCTGAACTCCTACCCTCAGGGAGGCGTTTTAGAGTACCGACAGCAAATAGAAACATCTTTAAGAAATCCTTCATCCCCAATGCTGTGAAGGTCCTAAATAACACTGGGAACCGTACTTAAGAATGGAATGTAGGGCGAGGCAGACTTCCGGGTTGCAGGTTTTATGCACAGCAAGCATTTTTAATAGGCTATATTTATCTATTTATTTACTTATTTACTTTTGTAAATGTAACCTTTGTAAAGTCACTTTTTATGAAATGTATAGTCTGTTTTGTCCGTCTTGCCGTCTTGTATTCTTGGTGAAACCGAAGAAAAATGTTCACATCTGTGGACAATAAAGTTTTTTGTATTCGTCAAGTTTTCCGTCAAGTCAAGTCACCCACCTTGACTTTCACATCCATTTAGCTATATTGCTAATACAATCTAAAGGATAGGTAGATGTAGTTTATCGCCAGTCGTGAAAAGGCTTGGCACAATATTGTTTTGGTGTAAGGAGGTGACATTATGGATCCCAGGAGTTCTTTTAAATTGGCGGTAAGTTGTGCTTTAGTGGAATACATAGTATGCTATAGTAAAAACACAATGTTGTTGCCATTCCTCTTCTTTAACTAAGATGTGTCATCACAAATCAGCAAAAATGTTTTTCTCATTATTACCATGAGAAATTTCCAGCATTACAAAGTGATGCACAATCCCAAAGTGCTTTGCAGCAGTCATGGAGCAGCCTTCTGTGGCTATAATAATGCACCTCAACCACAATTAGTTGTCATTCAGGGCTTTATCTTCTGCTAATAAAATATGTGAAAGGAAGAGCGATAGCGCCATCTGCTCAATGATATCCAGGTGCATTTAGTAATTACTTTCTTTATTTGGTAATTTAATGGCAAAGTTTAGATATGGTGGGTGGAGCCAGACCAGTTCACGCTCCCGTGTGACTGAACTTACCCGTCTGCTCTGTGGGAATAAAGTATAGTTACTGTATGTGACTGACGCTCAATGCAGCAATAACTGTAAAACCTGAATCTACTGTACGTTGATTTCTAAATGAATCGCTTGTTGGTTATACATTGATCTGGCCAACCATAACGGTTACAGACTAACTCTAATTTCAGATCTGATAACGCAATCAAAGGATTGAAATTACTACCAGTAAAGGGGTTTGCAGGCTGATGGCCAGGCCAATTATAGCCCCTATACCACTGTGATCTTACTTGTGTGTCCATCTGCTCTGTTCTGCTCTGTGGGATTACCCCAAATCCTATTGAGCTCAGGGAATGGAAGCCAAGATCAGTAGGCCTGAACTAATCATGACAAACCACCAGTACAAGAGAGGTTTGTCTTTTCCAACAAACAACAAGATGAATAAAATAAGGAATTATCATTCACTGATTATTAATGATCATCTGAGTTGGTACAATTAGTCGTAGATGGCATACTGAATATCTATTAATGCCGAGAAATAAAAAGTGGATGCAGCGTGAGACACAAAGCCTGAGAGTCTGCAGGTTCAAGGTACCATCACATAACTGAGGATACTCTGTTGATTTCATAATATTGTTGATACATAAAGGTTAAATTCTCTTTCCACTTGCTTGACTCCACAGGAAGTAGAGACACTGCAGTGCAGAAGTGAGATACACGAGCAGGTAGAAAGTTGTCATTTTTATAAAAACTGCCTTTTAATCACAGCCTGTTTTTATCCACATATCTGTACCGATGTTCTCTGTCTCCCTCTTTCTCCTTTACATAGACCAAAAGCTCTAATCCTGCATATATATAAATAACAGTAATTTAATAGGTGTATGTGTTTTCTTCCATACTCTTACTAATACCAATGCAAGAAAAGGTAACCAGTGATTAATATACAGTATATATATATACATATATACATATATTTATTTATTTATTTATTTTTTTAGGTAAAGTGCATGAGGCAAAGGCTCAGGGAAGCAGCTATGCACTTTAACAGAGGTGGAGCAGACTAACCAGACTTACATTTGCAAAACCAACCAGTTAGTGCTCATTCTTAAAATCTTTTCTCTTGCAAAACTAAAAAATACAGTTTGAAACACTTCTAATAGCGTATAAATCTAATTTTTGCCCCTTGTTGGCTGTTGGTGGGGACCCTTAGGGGGCAGTGATGAGTCCATTTCATCTTGATCCACCACAATGGGACAAGTGACACAAAGGTGAGATTTATGCTTCATTAGAAGTGTTTTCAACAGTATTTTTCAGTTTTGCAGGAGAATAGACTTTAAGGATAAGGACTAACTGGTTGGCAAATGTACATCTGGTTAACTGACCCAGTTCTGTTGCAGTGCAGCCGCTTCCCTGAGCCTTTCAGGACCGTCTCCCACCCAGTGAATGAGGCAGTCCCTATCGAGGCTAGTGGTAAATCTGTTTTATCAGAATTTCTGCCATGATTACTGCCAAAGTAATGTTAAAATAAATAGCGCCCCCTCCATACTGCCCTACAAAGCAAAAAGGCAGTAACTACGCAGAGTGCAGAACTGAGAAAAATGACTTTAAAGTTATCCTGTCACCCAGCTAAGTAGTTGTAGGTAGATTATTGGACATGTGGCTGTTTTTGTTACTTTATATTAGCTTATTCTTTGTACATATCAATCCTCATATTTAATTTGATATTTTACCCCTATTTTGCAGTTACTGTATTCTTGCTTTGTATTACTTACCAAAAACGTGGCACCATACCAAGGAAAAAGGCAGTAACTACAGATTCTTCAAAAACTATTTTGCCACAACTTGGGCTCTGGGTGTGTTAGATACACTGTATTTGAAATAACTGGAACCATTTGTTTTCCTGAACATCGATATACCAAAACCAACACTAATTTGACCATTTTAGGTCAATATTTTCCACCCGGAAGCTGTTCTGGTGCTGAAACGGCTGCTTAAAGTCTCACATTGCTAAGCTGTTATCAAGTTATCCTGTCATCCAGCTATTTAGTTGTAGGTAGATTATTGGACATGTGGCTGTTTTTGTTACTTTATATTAGCTTATTCTTTGTACATATCAATCCTCATATTTAATTTGATATTTTACCCCTATTTTGCAGTTACTGTATTCTTGCTTTGTTTCACTAGGGCTTTTTGCAGTTACTGTACAAACGACTACCATTTTTCTCCAAAACGACACACATTTGAGATAAGATGTTTTGTCACATAACAAAGGATGCCTTGAATGTCATGAAAATGATAATAACTCATTTTTGACCAAAAATGCAATTACTGCCTTTTTGTTTTGTAGGGCAGCATAGTTAGGGTTAGGGATAAGGTTTGGTTCAGGTTTAGAAACACATACCGACGGAGGAACAGGGTTCAGCACAACACCGGCATGGAATGTGCCCAGCCTGGGACCAGAGGGCTCTGCAGCAGGTGATTTCAACTGCACCAGAACATCATTGGTACCGATCTACTGAGCACTAGTGATATCATTAAGATGAGGTGCCTGAGCAGAGCCCAAAAAGTACTAAAAGACAACACCCACCCCCAGCAACAGCCTGTTCACCCTGCTGCCTTCTGGCAAACGATACAGAAGTATCCGCTGCCACCAGACTACAGAGCAGCTTCTTTCCTCAGGCTGTGAGACTCAACTCCACGACATCCTCTGCACACCACTGTAATCATATGACTTTTCTCATCTAAGTCATTTGCATTAAACTACTCTATGTCGGTCTCATACACATTACAATACAATTTCCTTCGCACTACCCTCACTCCCACTAAAGTTTTTGCACTATAACTTGTGATTACGCTGATATTGTACATATTTCTGTGTGTACACATGAGAGCATGCAGTGTCCTATTTTCAATGGCCGAATAGCTGACGTTTCTTTTTCTCATAAGAATCTGTAAGACACAGAAATGTAATGAGCCAAGGTTTCAGCATATGTCAGCATAGGTTTTATAATATATATTCTGTTTGATAACAGACGCTGTAAAGGATTCATTCATCAGACACAGTGGGACAATTACAAAGACAGAAAGCGAGATTTTATCACAGAAAATGGAAGGATAAGAGCAACATGAAAGAAATGTAGTTAAATCCATCTAGTGCTGGAGCCCTTTCTAGTGCATTTGGTAGAGCAGATGTTAATAGCTTAACGGGGCTAGGCAGTAAGTGTTTAATTAGGTCTGGGAAAAATGATTTATTTACCACATCTGGGCCAATGAAATAACACTCTCTGGACTCTGTCCTTTATGACTCTTGATCTGTATTCCCTGGATTCCCTCCAAAACCTGAAAATATAACTGCCTGGTGTATAGCTTGAGCTTTCAGTCCTGACAAGCAGAATCCCTTATAAACACTGTCTGTGCCCTGTAGTGATGTCGTCTCTCCTGAAGGGAGCGGAGAACAACTGCACCTGGTGGGAGGAGAGGCACGGTAGGGGGTGTGTCGGTGACGATCAAACAGTGCAGCACAGTTTTAGTGTCGAGATTACTGGGATTTGTGCATGTTGCCTGCCTGCTTAGACCACATCAAAGCCACACGGTGCTATGTGCAGTTCTGCTCTGTCCTTTTTATGGATGATAGCTTTGACTTTGATTGTTCCCTCAGGCAGGAGTAAAGAAGAGACATTTTCCTCTCACAATATGCATGTGGGGTTGTGGTGAGAGTGACCAGTGATGCAGGAGTGTGGACCGTCGCTTTGTACAGTACAAATCAGGGATTGAGTGGTGGATACAACTTGCCTGATATCATTGAACGGCTTACCACATTGGGAAACAGGTTCCTCTTGGATAGGAGGACCTCTTATTTAATTTAAAGGACCATGTATTTGTCTGTAGCTATTTTTGCACCTCCAGCATAAGAACATCAGTTTTTTGGCAGGTCTGTTCTGGGCTCTCTTTTTCACCATAAAATTGTCATACTGTCATTGTGCCATGGCACACACTGTGTTGTTTTGAAAGGAAAGGAAAACAGGTAACTGGCTTTACTGTGGCTAGTGCCAGCTGCTATACACCTACTGATCATTTGTTTCTTACCACATTAGTGCAGTTGCACCGTGAGATCTGGCCAGAAAATGTCCACCAGTCAGTCACCAGGACCTGTGTGCTGTTTACTGGCCATCATTGTGTTTCAGTAAAAAAAAATAAAAACAAACAGGGTTTTCCAACATAGAGAAAGTTTTGGCGCGCCCCGAAGAGGCGCGCCAAAAATTAGAGAAAAAAGAGAAAAAATTATCAGCGCCAAAACATCTTTGACATTCAGCAGTCAACCTCCCTCTCATCCACAGCAGTTTCATTTTACACATACGGCTGGTGCTGAAAAGCCAGCTGCTGCATTGTTTTGACTGGATCTGAACACTCCAACATGATGTTTGATGCTTGATATGTGTCCATCCAAAGGCCAATTCTGAGCTAGGAAAAACCCTGAAAAGGATTATTATTTATGAATACCATGGTAACTCGACTGTTGACAAAACATTATCTGCCATTGGCTGCATATTTGTGGTATGTTTATGATATATTTGCAATTAGCCACTCCGCACCTTTAGGATAACAATATTATTTTTTCACTTGGTTAAGCCAGTCTGCACTCCCTCCACTCAATCTGGTGAGTCATTTTCATAATGCACGACTGTAATAGGCACAGCTGTTTATTAAAAGATGAGGAATGTGACTGAGATAATGATTAATTACTACATCCTTCCAAGTTATATTGCATGCCAGTAATACATATTTTCTATAAATGATGCTCAAATCTACAAAGGTAGGACTCACAGGATTTTAATTTAAGTTTCAGGCTTTTTATTCCATTTATGCTGAATTTCTTAACAGCATTATTTGCTATTTCTCTAGTTGAATTTTCCCATTGGCTGCAATGTTATAACATAAAATGCCAACTTACTTATTAAGAATGTAAGAAACCACCTTTTATCTATAAAATATCTATAAAATTGTCAAGCAGTTAAGTTATGAGTGTTCTGACATAACTTTGCAATGAATTTCTATCACCAAAATGAGTAAATCCGTTACTCTATAAAATAAGATTATTCACAGTATCAGAATTCCAGTGACAACATTACTTTAACTTAATGGCAAATAACTTAATTAGGAAAACCAAGGAAAAGCATGTTCAAAAGTATATAAATGTTGTGCCATGTATGTATATGATGAGTGATATACTGTACAACAAAATATGCATAGCAATAATTGCAGGAAAAGCGAGTGAGACTTTAAACTTCCATTGGTGGGAAGGGTTTTTCAGTGGCTGGATGGACCAGCAGTGACTAGAGTAAATCCTGCTGATACTCTGTTACTGAGAGTGATTTAAAGTGTCTTCCGCTGAAAAGGACT
>NC_050194.1:14668287-14755787 GCF_008315115.2 Sander lucioperca | reverse complement strand
AGAAATGACCAGGACTGGCCGCCAAGATTATGTTGCGTTAGCATGCAGCTACTTAATAGTTATCAGTATGCTAACGTTAGATTGTAGTGAAACGAAGCAGCACTTTCTACCGATAAAGGCTTTTAAACCAAATACTACATAAACAGAAAATGTTTCAGGAGTAATGTGACTCGGAATTGGGGAGAATTTAACACTGGCAGCCAAGATGACATTTTACTGCCGTTAGCATGTAGTTACATGCAACAATGTTAAATGAGAATTCCGGTCAATTTCAACACGTAGCTCTGTTGTTTGGAAATTTGGAGTGCTGGCAGTAGCAAAAAAAACGAAAACAATCGGTGCTGCCTACACCGTTTTTTAAAACATTAGAGGAATATGATACTACCTGTGACACTGTTGATATCCTTAAATGATAGATCCACTGGAGGGCCGTACATGTTTAAGACTGAAGGTCTTTACACATCTCCAACAACAGCAAAATGTTCAGGTGAAACGTCTGAAATTGAACACTGAACTTCCGCAGACCTTTTTATAGTTTCAAATATAAACCTATGGCTCCAACTAAACTTAGAAAAACAACTGTTTCCTAGCAACTACCAACTGTTTCCTCAAGTAACATTACATTTAAAGCTGTAATCTTGAAGGTTTTCATTTAAATAACTGTGTTAAGTCACTATCTATCGCTGAAGAAGGTAACCACAGGTGAAAGTATTGCAATATTTATATATTTGCAGTATTACAAACTGGGTGTCTCTGTGGACATTCTCTGTAAAAAAATAAAAAAATAATAATAAATTAAAAAATGCTGTACATTTTTCTCCATTGTATTAGTGCTGCTCGATTATGGAAAAATATATAATCACGATTATTTCGGTCAATATTGAAATCACGATAATTTAACACGATTACTCGTTGACTTCTGGAAAGATGTTGCAATTATTGAACTTAAAAAAACAGTGGGAAAAGTTAAATAAATCAACAGTAAAAAAAACACAAATATGAAATTTGCCTTAATACTTTTCCTATTTCAACTTTATTTTTTCATTCAGAACACGAGAAAATAAGAGTTTACTTGCAAAACGTAATGAGCTAAATAATTGTTTTTCTCAATTATTCTGTTTTTGTGATCAACGGGAGCCGAAATCATAATCACGATTAAATTTTGATTAATTGCACAGCCCTACACACAAAATGTAACTATGCACACAATTCTGAAAAAGTGACGCTTATGCATCAACAACAACACTCCAAACCATAGAAATGAAATCCTAATTCTATTTCTATTATCCACACAGCTAACGTCTTAGGAACAATTATATTGTTTTTATTCAAATATATATTCTAAATCATTGCCAAGCATGTTTTCCGGGATTGTCACTATGGTCACCACAGAGACACAGTTGATACTGCAAATATATAAATATTGCAATACTTTCATCAATCACCATTATGGCACCTCCTTCAGTGGTAGATGGTGACTTATCAGACATTTAAATGAAAATCTTCAAGATTACTAAAAATCCTTACTTTTCCTGTTTACTCATGCTTGGTGCAATACACCATCATAGTTTATTAAGCCCAAGTAAGATAATTATAAAAGTGCTCGATTACCTTACCTATGCTATCAATAGTGAATGAGTTTTCACAATAAAATTTCCTGAAGTCTGAATGAGCATGACATAGTAACTGCAACCTGTGAAGTGTAAATCACATTTTTCGGTAACTTTATCATGCCAGGAACTAGAAGGAATTAATACACACTGTGAATGGTTAAGAACCAGAACTGAAAAGTTGTGAGTTTGAATCCAGTCACACAAACACACATTTGGGCAAGGAATAGACTTCTAAAGGACTGTAACCCCAACCGAAATAGTGAAACGGTGGCTCATTGGGTAGCTCTTTCGCCTCCAGCAAGAAAATCCTAAATTCAAACCATATGACATCTCAGGCCTTTCTGTATGTTCTCCTTCAGGATTCCTCTGAGTGCTTCAGTTTCCTCAAACAATCCAAACACACGGAGGTCTATGTGAGCGCACTTAAACTTGTGCACCTTCACCTTGTGTGTGCTAGGATATGCTCCAGCACGCCCAAACTGGACAAGCAGACTGAAGATAAAAGAGCACAATAAATACAGCAGAATATGAGTTTGAGAGGGCGAATGGAGGATGAGTTTAAAAAGAGGGAAGAGGTGATGATGGAAAATTACATCCATCAGATTGAGTTCTTCCTCACCTTGTCATTCAATCAAGATGCCGGTTGTGTGTGGGTGTGTGTGTGTGTGTGTGTGTGTGTGTGTGTGTGTGTGTGTGGCTTCACTAATAGCACAAAGGAGTCCTTCAATGAGATGTAGAGAAGGCAGACAGGCATACGCACGGTGAGTCAAAGTCAAGGACGCAGACAGAGACAGAAGGAGACACTGGCAGGAATCAGGGTGTTTATGACCAGATTTCTAGCATGTCAGACTGTGTGAAGTATAAGTGTGAGAAGGTTTTATAGAGTTTATTTATTAGCTACTAGCTTTTAGCTTCCTTACAGCTGATTTTAGATTTTTAAGACCCACTGTTCATGAATCTAGAACTAGAAACTGCGTATTAATTCAGGAGAGGATGTAATCACTGGTTTGTGTGCCTTCCTCTTGGCTAAATCTCTTTATAGTGAGGAAACAGGGTCATTTCAGTTGAATAAAATATCCAACATGAGTCCCAGTATCCCTCAAAATGCAGGCTTATGTCCCAGTCCAGACCAGATGGAAAGATCTGGACTCCACTGCACTCTTTCCTCACTCTGTTACTGTCATCTACATGCCCTTGGGTGATGCACTTAACCCCCATTTACTACAGTGAGTCTGTTCAGCAGCAAACAGTAGGAAACTGAAGCAGCTCAAAGGTTTTTAAACTGAAAAAAACTCAGGGATCACATAGTGTTTTAAGTATTGAATATGCATAATGATACAGTGACACCAGGGGATGTACTGTAGGCTACAAGATAATCAGCATAGAAATTAAAAGAAATACTGCTGCCGGGAGAAAATGAACACCCACAGGCGAAATTCGTAGCCAGAATTATGGGGGCGGGGCAACGAGGTTGGAGCAGCACGCACAGCTGTTGTGTTCTCTGTTGCTGGTTGACATGTACACCAGTATAAAGCCGAAGGAGTTCAGTGAACATCCATTGTGTTTTGGAGTTAACACAACATTTTGAGGGAAGTTTTAGATTTTGGAGGCATTTCATGTCTAATGGTCATAACAAAAATTGGGGACAATTATTATTTTTTCATGTATTAAGGGTGGTGTGACCACCAAGGTTAGATGTTCAGGAATCTGTGAGACATTTGCTCTGATATCCTAAAGATTAAGTCGTGTAATACAGAGAAATATTATGTTTAGGCACAGGTGGTCTCAAAAACTAAGATCAAAAAGTCAAAGCAATATAAGAACTGAAAAGTGAAAGCGTTGAAAGAGTTGTGATTCATATTAAATATTTGGCAGGGCCTCTTTTAGTAACACTGCCCGTGTGTAACTAACAACAGAGTGAAAAAACTTCCCCTTGCAGGATTAATAAAGTATGTCTTCTTCTTCAGACCTTAACCATACGGTTGATGTAATGTAATTTTAATGTTGTGTTTGGGTTAGAAATACAGGCTCAGTGGAGTTGGAGCAGCCTTCAGTAATGACATTAATGACATTCATTTCTCTTTGCACTTGTGATAATAGGTGGTCTGAGCCGACAGAGAGGCATAAAACAAGCACTTCAGGCTGCACTGCGGCATGTGATCTGCATAAACACAACCACAGCTGTGCCACACCAACTGTTAAAGTCTGGGTGCATTTGTTTACAGAAAGGCATCGTGGCTGCATTTGCATTTCCATATAAACACAAAAACACAGACCAATTTGTGTTTCTTGGTCTCCACATTTGGGACAAGGTATATTTCCCCATGTTAAAAATGAATCATACCAATTGTGTATGTCTACCTGTGGCTTTCCCATTCACTTGAAACAATAAGGAAAGATAGGATTTCAAAACACGTCTTCAGGTGAAATTCTAATGATCAGCCAGCGCATTAAAACAGGAGCTCTCTTTCTATCTAACAGTTAATGTTTTTCTAACAATAATAGACCGGAAAACCACAATGCTGCAGGTGTAGCCAGTAAATAGAAAGTAAAACTGTTGCCCTCAGCCCGGCACGCACCACTCAGCAAAAGTACAGTGTGAAGCCCCAAGATGTTTGTCATATTCGCTAAAGAAAAAAACGGATTGATGTCACATTGTTAGTCCTTGGATTAGTTTGCAAGAGTTTCCTTTCTGTTAAAGTGCCAGAAAATGGTCTAATTTAGCATAATGTGAAGACTTCATTCTTTAAACTGAATACAGTCACGTCACACACTTAAACTTGTTGCACATTCAATATTGGAGAAAACAGCAATTGTAACCACCGCTACAGAGGCGTGAATGACATCTCATGTGCTTTTGGTTGAAGACAATTTCTTAGCAAATGCCAGTGGTGCCATTCTTACTGTAACACCACAGGAGAATCAAACAGACGTCATAATCACTCATGCCCTCTAGGAAACTTATTTTTGCCCAAGGGGACAAGGAAACAGACACTCACACACACATGAATTGGTGTGCACACTTACTGTACAAAGACCTCAACACACAATTGCATTTCGCACACCGAAACAAGACCACAGCCACAATCCATATTTTTTGTTGCCCAAAGGGACATAGAGGCGATCCTTTTGGCTATTACACCTACACAAACATCTACAATTCTCTGCCAGAGATTTCATGTCTTCATGTCTCCCTCATCTTGCCTCTTTCTCTTCGTCTCTACTTCTTGAGAAGTACTGATCTTTTACATATACTGTCTTTCTGTCTCTTTCTTACCAATCTCACATTTTTGACTTCTAATATACGTAGGTGTGTGGCCCCCTTGTTTGTCAGGACTTGGCTCCAGTGATGACAAACCTTAACACTTAAATGCTCTTTTCCACTCATTTTCTCTCTCTGTATAAAACCCACCTTTCTATTGCTCTGCATGCATACCTTCAGCCTCTTCCTGTCACCATCTCTCACTCTCTTCCCCCACCTCTTCTCCTTTCAGTATTACATAGGAGGTCACACTATTAGCCCGCTGGTCACTCAGCCTGCTCATGGCGTGGACACACATGGCTGCTTTCCTTGTATTAGAACAATACTGAGAGTCAATCAGCTGCCCTCACAGCCAGTCACTCCCTCAGATTCTTGGTTGTTTAGTCAGTCAGTCAGTCAATCAGTCAGTCAGCTGCTCTGCCAGATGGCCATTCAACCAGTCACACAAAATATCAGTCATGTCAGTCAGTGTGACAGCCAGCGCGAGTCAAGCATGGTTTCAGTCCATTAGTAAGCCAGTAAGACAGCTGATACTATACAGTGATGCTACGCTAATTAGTTACTCAGTTGTACAGTTACTGTATGGTTGGAGACAAAAGCATACAATGGGAATGGGAAATCTTTCATCTGTTTTATACTGGCAATATTGCGTTTAACGACAAAACTCAGATTACGAAATTAACGTTTAAAACGGTATAAAAACTATTTGATACAATCTGAAAATATATTTTATACGAACAGTAATCAAGGTTTTGCTGTGCAGAGTTATGGATGCAGAGTTACTTCAGTCGTGGTTGACAGTAAACATGAGCATTAAAGGGGTGCTATGCAGTTTTGGCCATTTCTTCGCTGTTTTCTCGCTTTTTGCTCGCAGGTTTCTCTATAGAGCTCCCCCTACAGCTTCGAAATACATATTTGGCAGCTCCTAGATTTACTTGTGTCTGACTCCTCGCTCGTCAGTCTGCCGTTTCCTCTTTCTCTGTTCCTCCGACAATGCTTTCCCTAGCTTTTTGCTTCTTTTTTGCTGGCTCAGCCATGACGATAGTGTGAAAAACTCCATCGCTACCTTGTTAGCCGGTTCCTGAATGGGCGTATGTGTACAGTGCCGTGAAGCAATTCGTTGCAATGCGCGACCTGATATCACACAATACTTCCTGATGCTGAGACTCGCCGGCCCAAAGTTGCAAGGGTTGTTTTTCAGCTAAGCTAGTCGCTAGGGGGGAGCAAGACGACCACCATTCAACTCGAAAAAAGTCATATAATCATTCCAATGACTCTGAAGCTGTTCAGTTAAGGTAAATTAAGCTAAAAAAAAACTGCATAGTTCCCCTTTACTATGCAGGTTCCAATATTAGCACCATCTACCAGCCAAATGCTGGTAAAATATGCAAGTGGCTGGTAGATTTGCTTTACTCACCAGCCAAAAAACAATTCTTATTTATTGGGTAGCTGGTAAAAGTAACCCATTCACTAGCTATTTGGCTGGTGGACAAAAAAGTAAATTTTGGACCCTGTTAACATGCATTCATTTGCATTTTCTTTTGCAGATTTAAAGCGTAACTCTCGCCAAAATGCAACCTAGGGTCTTTGCGTGAATCTACCTGAGTCAAACTTTCATTTAAAAGCATAATTAGGACGGAAACGCCACTGTTAAGATTTACCGTATTTTCGTTTTCAGTCAAATGGCCTTTTGAATGGGAGTGCTAGGGGCACTACTATGATCGCATCTTAACTGGTGATCACTACTGGAGATCGACTCTTTTTGACTGGCAAGATGGCGGCGACCGGAAAAACCAACTGCTAAAGTGAGTTGTTGAAAACCTTTCTTTTTAGTAAACTCTGTGTACACAAACAATGTTCTCAATGCTCGAGTTCATGTGTAGAGCCCCTGGTGATACTTCGAGAAAAGTTTCATGTTGTGTCGAGCCTTCTTAGTGTTTTAAAAATAGCTATTTTGATGCGATCACAGTAGTGCCCCTAGCACTCCCATTCAAAAGGCCATTTGAACGAAAACGAAAATACGGTAAATCTTAAAAGTGGTGTTTCCGTCCCAATTATGCTTTTAAATGAAAGTTTGACTCGAGTAGATTCACACAAAGACCCTATGTTGCATTTTGGCGAGCGTTACGCTTTAAATCTGCAAAAGAAAATGCAAATGAATGCACGTTAACAGGGTCCAAAATTGACTTTTTTGTCCACCAGCCAAATGGCTAGTGAATGGGTTACTTTTACCAGCCACCCAATAAATAAGAATTGTTTTTTGGCTGGTGAGTAAAGCAGATCTACCAGCCACTTGCATATTTCGTTCAAATGGCCTTTTGAATGGGAGTGCTAGGGGCACTACTATGATGGCATCAAAATCGCTATTTTTTAGGCCATTTGACCGAAAACGAAAATACGGTAAATCTTAAAAGTGGCATTTCCGTCCTAATTATGCTTTTAAACGAAAGTTTGATTCACAAAAAGACCCTAGGTTGCATTTTGGCGAGATTTATGCTTGAATGGTTAAAGTCAGTGAAAATTTGCATTACATTTGGATAGAAACCTGACTATAGAGACTTAATATTCTTTACATTCATCTAGACCTCCTCCAATTATAAATGGAACACAATCTGTAATTTCTAAAGAAAAAGGATGTTATAGTTTTCCCACTATTAAAAAACACTTATTCTATTTCCACTATTAATTTTCACACAGTCACACAGCTTTTATGTAGACTCAGTTTAAATGTTTTTTTAAAGTGGGCTTCAAACCTATTATGTTATAAATATTACTTTTGTATAATTTGTGGGCAGCAAAACTCATAAAACTATGAGGCAAGTAAATGGCACTAAAAACAAAACCATTATTACAATTAATACATAAACATATAGACAATTTTTTACATCTTTTGGTGTAAACAGATACAGAAGGACAGATCTTTTTATGAAGTTAACAGACAGCGTTACACCCCTAGTGTTGACTCCAAAGAGCACAGGGGGCTGAGGATTCTTTTCAAAAATCATGCATTTACACCAAAGAGAGCATCTAAAAATATACACAAACTGAAAAGCTGCACAACATTGTTCATCACAAAGCCCAGTCTCATCATCATTAGTCTTTTCTTTCCACCAAAGACCACTGGGAACACTTTTTTTTCTTTTAAATACCACCCATTTCACCCTCATTCAATTACACAAAGTGACTCCAGGGAGTGACTCAATACAGCTCCAGTGCAGCTCAGCTGGAGCAGGTGGGGTTAAGTGCTTTTGTCAAGGGCACCACCAGGGAGGCGTGCTGGAGAGGAGGGAGTGCGTTTTCTCAGCTCAGAGTTGGGGATGGGCACTCCACTCCCAAGCCAACATCTTCACCCTTAGATCTCTAATACTTAAGAGCCAAAGAAATGTCACACATTTGTTTCAAAACTTATTTTAGCATTAAAATATGAACCTAAAAAATCCTGGTGCAGGTGCGTAGGCAAGTACGTCCCATTACACTGATCCTATTTGGGCTTTTTTTGATGTTTTAAGTAGCCTTGGTTGATAAGTTAATAAAATAAATTCACACCTTGCCAAGCAAGATCAGAGGGTGCTATATTTGAAATGAAATGTCCTTTTTAATTTGCAACATGGATTCCCAGGAACCAGATGTTTAGCCAAGCTGTTAATCATTTCCTTTGAGGTGGCAACATTACTTTATATTTAAGTATTAAAAAGTTATGTGATGATCATGTTTGATCTTTCTGGATTTCACATTGCAGTGTATAAATAAATATCAATGTCTTTTCATTTTCTGTGTCAAGCCTAGGCAGCTTAAAGACAACTTACATTTTTTTTAAAGTTAGGATCATTGTTAGAGTGATGATGGTAACCAAAAACAGCTTTCCTTAAAGTTTTAGTGTGTAACTTTTCAATATTAATAAACATCCATTACATTCAAGCCGTTGCCAAATGAGTTGCTACAAAGCTAATTAATAAGACTATCAGCTCCACACAACTCTCTCTGTATTTAAGGCAGCACAGTGGCTCAGTGGTTAGCACTTCTGCCTCACAGCAAGATAGATCTGGGTTTGAATCCAGGTCGTTCCGGGCCTTTCTGTGTGGAGTTTGCATGTTCTCCCCGTGTTTGCGTGGGGGTGCTCCGGTTTCTTCCCGCCATAAAGACATGCATACTACAGTTGAAAATTAGCCGACTGGCTAACACTGGAGCATTTACAGAAATGTTGATTAACGTGCATTGTCTTAATCAAATAAACTTAAATTTCTCAGTATGTCTATGTTCAGAAGATTGTGTCGTCCGGCGACTTCCACGCACAGAAACTCGAGTGAAGATAATTACCTCTTCTGAAGAGTCTGTCATGTTTTTTTAATCCTCCGTGTCCTCCTCGAGTACTAGCAACTGCGTGAAAGAGGGGTGGGGGCGGTGCGCGATCACAGAAGGCTTGTATCATGTGGACGTGCCGACAGTTTTGTTAAACTTGTTAAACTAATCAACTCAAACTTTAACAAATAAAATAAGATTTAGCTGGAGAGTGAACCCGTGGTCACTGGAGTTGAAAGTAACTACTGACTTTAAAATCACCCATCACATGATTTAAATGTGAGACACCTACCATCACATCCTTATTCAGACTGATCTCACTAAGTGGCGTATGTATAACACGCCAATTCGTATGCTATTTTTGCGTGTTATCAAGATGCATAATCGTTTTAGCGTGTTTATCAACGCCGTTTGACCTCCATTGACCTACATTACATGTGTATTATCGCCGTAGTGAGTAGTATGAAAGGACAGAGGTCTGCGGAGGGAGGTTGGTTGGTTGGTTGGTTGGGGTGGCGGATGGGTAAAACATTTAATATTTAATAAAGCCTTCCCCAATGTTCTTTTCCTAAACCCAACCATTTGTTTTCCTAAGCGTGTGACGTTAGTCACCTTCCTGTTTTTGTCGTTTTTTAGTGTTACTAAAGCCTTTCCCAATGTTCTTTTCCTAAACCCAACCTTAGCACGGCACGTTCTCGCGGTGGCGGCGCCACGTGGTATGTATGTTTACATCCACTGTATACAGCGTAGACATACACGTGGATAGCTCAAAATGTGTACAGATGACACGCCATTTGGCTTTAGGAAAGTGGCGTGTTGTTATGATGCCATGTTGCCTTATTTCATTTGGAAATGCTCAAAATTTCTAATTAAAATATTTTAAACTAATGAAATTCCCGTTGGTCTCAGCTTTGTCTTTTGTGCTAATTAGCAAATGTTAATATGCTAACATACTAAACTAAGGTGGTGCACATGGTAAACATTACACTTGCTAAACTAATGGTGTCAGGTTTATGTCATATCTCGCGAGCGCGATAAAACATGCTCACAAGCAAATTATATCATTTCATACACGCAGATATTACTCTAAGCGCACCAATTCAACAACCAAGAGTTGTACAGGCAGCTGGGAGCGTGAAACAAAACATAGAGAGAGGGAAAGAATGGCACCTGCGCGTATAAAACTAAGCAGCACTCGCACAGAGCAGTCACCACACGCCTGTGAGTGTCTGCTGTGCAAGCGTAGGAGGGCATACACGCTCTCGCAGGTAAACTCTGCTCTCGAAGTTGATTCTGCTCTGCTCTTGAAGCCTGTTGTTGGGATATGTGTGATGCTTTTGAAATGTCCATAAATCCTCGCCGATGTACGCAATGTAACGTTACCTTTCTCGCTAACATTAGAGCTAGCCTCAGGAACATGGCTATCGTTTAGCTGGCCAGCCAGTCTCATTAATCCATAACATCAATTTAAAAGCCAACTAACCAAATACTTATACTGTTTTTGGCATTTTTAACTTAAAATTTTTATCACACATTAACAATCAACCCGGTCTCACGGCAGTTCGTGTAAATGTCACGTTATTTTTAATCTATTGATACGTGTTCACGGGGACGTTTTTTTTCGTGGTGGCCAGCACGAAGTACCCTACGGGGAAAGGACGCCTCACATGCCGGGAGACGGCCGAAAAGGACGCCTCATATGCTGGGAGGCGGCCGCTGGGGACGCGACTATGGGGAAAGGGTGCCTCACACGGCATGGAGACGGCCGCGGGGGACAGCTGCTGGGGACACGCCACAATAACGGGATGGCGGAGGTTGGGTTTAGGAAAAACACTACAGGGAAAGGACGCCTCGCACGCCGGGAGACGGCCGCTGGGGACGCGTGACAATAACGGAACGGTTGTGATTAGGAGGACTACGGGAAACAAAGCGCCACACGCGGGACGCGATCCCCGCTCGCCCGGGTGAAAGTCCTGTGTTGTTTGACCCATCCACCACCCCGCCCAGCCTCCCTACGCGGATTTTCGGCTTTTTATACTACTCCCTACCATTTTCGTGCTGTGACCACGAAATATGCTTCCCATTGAAATACATTACTTCACATTTTCGTGCTGGCCACCACAAAAAAAACGAGAAAAACGTCCCTGTGAACACGTATCAACAGATTAAATAACGTGACCATTTCATACACCACGTCATGAAACATTTCATTTTCTGGATTAATCAGACTGGCTGGCCAGGCTAACAACAGCCATGTTAGTTAAGGCTAACGTTAGCTCTAATGTTAGAGGTAGGCTGTATTGGTACATACATTGGCAAGGATTCACGGATATTTCATAACAAAGGCTGCTCTGTGTGAGTGATGCTTAGTTTATACACGCAGGTGCCATTCTTTCCCTCTCATTATGGTTTGTTTCATGCTGCCTGTACAACTCTCGATTGTTGAATTGGTGTGCAAAGAGTAATATCTGCGTGTGAGAAATGATATAATTTGCTTGTGAGCATGTTTTATCGCACTCACGAGATATGACATAGACCTGACGCAATACTAAACATCAGCATGTTAGCATGCCGACCTTAGCATTTTGCTCCAAGAACTGTTGTGCCTAAGTACAGCCTCATAGACAAGACTGTAGAGTATTAGTCTTGTTTTAAAGCTAATGAGGCCTTAAATAACCTCATCATCTAATATGCAATGTGCTATATTTCTTGTAGCATCAGGCAGGGCTTTTTTATTCCTTGATGAGAATGTTTTATTATTAGACACAAATCCAACTTGTATATTGCAGAAGAGAATTAAGGATTCAAACACTGAAATACATTATTTAAAAAGGATTATTTTATGATACAGAAATCATTTTGCAATGTTAATATGTTTCTGCCATATGAAGGCCTTGTAAGCTCCAAGGGCTTATTTACTGAATATATATATATATTGAAGTTTTACAAGATAAAGTATTTGTAAAAGAGTGCTGAGGGCAAGTATGTTTAAATATTTGCACTGGAATCCCACCACATTTCAATTGTCTGAAAGCCTCCCACATTCCATTATACATACATATGAGAAACCAAAATCAATCTCTACACGTGAGATTCCCCTGAATATACTCGAGTCATTACCAAATGCTTTACTAAAGGCTTCCCAAAAAGAATCCCTAAAACTGTATGCTTTACCAGCTTAGGAGTAAGGAGTGGACATCCCATTATCTCACACTATACTCCATTTCAGTGCCACTATCTTTAACGTTCAAAGGTTTGTGACCGTTCAAATTTAAACATCACAGTTTGACATTTTAAAATGCATGAGCCAATTTCGAGCTGCTACAGAAGATCCAGAATTCATTCAGAGTTCAAAAGAAATGCCAATCAAAATAAAAATTGAATAAGTTCACAGTTAGCAAATTAGATTTAATAAAGCAAGGACATTTACACAGTTAAGATCTGAAATACATACTTAGTATAAAGACAACCTCCCATCTTGTGACATTATCGCCAGCTCAAAGCCTTGAGAAAATATAAATTAATTTTGATTGACTTTGTAAAGGTCACGGGATTACTAAGGTAATGGGAAGATATCTATCTTTATGGCCTGTCAAATGAACACTTGGCATCAGCAGATTAAACACACACACACACACACACACACACACACACACACAATCATAGACAGTCATTTGAATATGTGATTTAACCCCTTTGACTGTATTAGTGTACCGAAAAAACCATAATTCATTATTATCTACCACACACAGACAGTGACCTCTTAGCTTTAAAGAAATAAGTGATGGAGAGAGAATGTGCGTGTCTACATGCGTGGAGAAAGAAATGATGAATGAGCATGTGTATGAGTGTTTTTGTTTTGTATGTGTTTTTCCCTCCTCCCAGCTAGAATGAGGTTAAATATATTCTGAGGACAGACAGTAGCTGTTTCACACCACATGAAAAACTGTGTGCGCATGCCTGTGCATGTGTGTGTGTGTGTGTGTGTGTGTGTGTGTGTGTGTGTGAGATCAGCATTTGTGTGAAGATAAAAGTGACTAATGTCTGTCTCATGGTGCAGCAGCAGAGGATGTTAGTGAAGGGTTTAATTAGCTGTCACACAACAATCAATAGATAGAAACACATCACTTAACACTGCCCCTACTGCGTGTGAGAATGAGAATGTGTATGTTTCTTTCCTTATACATGTTACATATGCCAGTGCTTTTGTCGTCATCTCAGGGTGTGTGTGTGTGTGAGACTTTAAGAGTCGAACCCCTGAAATATTGGCCGTCGCCCCAGAGGTTGAGCTTATACATATTCATATGAGGAGCATGAATGGCTGTAAAAAAACAATGTAACACTGAAAGTGAATGAGTGGTAGACAACACCCATCATTTTAACTTGGTGTGGTACGATATCTCTTTACCTATATAAATACTGTTGCATATTTAGCAACTAGATACACGTTTTGAGTAAATTATATTTTAAGAGTGATCCCATGATTGATTTTAGCTGCTTAATCAATTTCCTCCACTAAGGGAGACATACAAATGAAGAGCAGGAGAGAATCTAGACATAGATTCTGCAAATGTGTGATGGCCCTCAGTTGAGTCAATGTATAATACATTAATATCATTTATCATTTATACATGTATAAAGCTCTACCAAAACAGTGTTATTAAGCATATGAGGCTCTGTCACCCTTATAGACAACTATCACTGATTTCTTACACTTTCATGAACAGGAATTCAAAGATATCCCAAACCATGAAATTGCTTCAAATATCATCTAGTGTAAGGTTAGCATTAGTCTTCAGCTTCAAATTTGAAATGACCAAAAGAGTTCTGCCTTGGGATCTTTGACTGGGCACTGGTCCAAACTGTGCCTTAAATGTGATCAATAACATTTTAAAATCAATCCTAAACTGCGAGCAGGAGCCACTGAAGTTAAGTTGAGTTCTCTTATTTCTCATCTGACTGCAGCATCTTGGACCAACTGTGCTTGGCTGGATGATTTAGGGTACTGAAGGCACTACTATAAACACTGATTCAGGCAGTTAAAAGACAACTTTGAGAAGTGTTAATGTTGATTTGCATTCACATCCATAAGTATTTATTTCTACCATTGAGATTATCAACTGGATATAATTGTGCGAATGATGTAAACAAAAAACATAACAATTTAACAGCCTTTAGAAATACTCCCATAGAGTAAACTAATTATTTACTCTATTCACTTCATGATCATAGGGATTGTTTGCAGTCTGTACATGGTACATACAGGGATGAGTGCAAAGGATCTGTCAGGAGCCAGGTAATCTTCATCTCTTTTTTAAATGCCTTTTATCTGAGTTGTGATTTGTCCCTAACTTCTGTGTGACTGATTGAGTGATGAGTTTGCCCTTTCCCTTGATGATGGTTGTAATGGTTTGTTTTGCTTTCAGAAAGCGTTGTTCAGACTACCAAGCAACAATCAACATAATTATTAGCTTGAAAACCTCACGTTCCCGATGTGTTGTGCACAAAGGCTTTGGGCCATGCTAATTTTCTTTCTTTTGTCTTTTAACTGAGCTTTAATTAAGACAACAAGGATTCAGCATCTTCCAATTACATCACTCAGGAGACTAATTCTACCTTATTTGCTCCCCATAAATAAAACAAAATAAGACGTCCAAGACTGTTCAGTTTGGGGATTATTGATTATGTTTTTTAGCATAGTGGGACATAAAATACCAACATGCCAAATTGTGTTGTATTGTTATAGATCACAATAGCTGCATTAATGGGTGAAAACCTTGTGACTCAAAAACCTTCCAGCTCTTCGGGAAGTAAACATAATTATATTTTGAGATTTGACAGTTGTGCTTTGCTATTATTACTTTGTAAAAGGTGATGAATACATTTTGTAGGCCCTTGGGTCATGAAGGATAGCACATTATGGCAGGAATACAGCTCACAGCCCAGTCTTTGATCATAGCCTACACAACTTCAAAGGTACAAAAGAGAATTTAATTTAACATGCAATGGAGTTTTAGGAGGTGTGTACAAGTCCTACCTGAATTCAGCTCACATTACCTTTCTCTGACAACCTAGATGGAAAAGCAAGTTTTAGGTTTCATGGAAAGTTTCAAATTATTTGCTAATCACCGTGGAACTCTTGGGAGACTATTATTACATTTCCATTGCTTGCCTGCTTCCAGACCTCTGAATCGCTGCCCACATCTTTTTAGCAATCTAAAAAGGCCTGGCATTGTACTTCGAGGTTGAAAAAACAACCCCAGGCCAATCAGAGCTGTTGTAGGTGGGATCAATAATGGGGACGTCATGTTCTTGAACCAAAGCCAAAAAAACAAAAACATCCATGAAAAATAAGGACAGTAAAATGCTTATATAAGTTGCCTATACAGAAATAGGCTAACAGCTATTTCTTCGTTATTCATGGCAAATGTTATCTGCATCTTCTGTTTTGACTAAAAATGTAGCGATGTGTGATTTGGTTAGAACAAAATACCTACTCCCATCTCACTTGCCCAAAACAGAAAAAGGCCAACATGAACACAATGTTAAACCGAATAATGAAAACAAAATGGCAATTCAGTCTGACTATTAGTATATTTAACCACTACTGTATGCTCCCTTTAGTACAAATCCTGCAAGATAATAATAACAGTGGTGCTATATTCACTGTCAATGCATAGTATAGTAACTAACTAACTAAACTGGGTAGATGAACAAAGAAACCTCTGTATTTCTTAATTGGCAACAAGATGAACGACATATTGCTTGACTCTAATAATAAATAAAAAAAAAAATAAGTAAGAAATCTTGGTGTTTTAACAGACTCAGATAAAAGCTTCAGCAGCCCCATCCAGGCAATAAAAAATCTTTTAGTTTCAAAAACATAATCAAAGGTTTCATGTCCAGAGATCTAGAGATGATTGTTATTATTGGATAACTGCAACATGTTCTGAGTGCAAAAACTAGAACTCCAATAAGAACAAGAAGAAGTGCTTCAACTATTTCATAAATCACTTCATGGGTAAAAGCCAAAATACATTTCTGACGTGCTTAAAGAATATAAATCCTGCAGTCGCCAATTAGTGCCTAAAGTCAGAAATACGCTACATCTCGCGTTAGCTACTACACTGCACAGAGATTGAACCAACTTCCGTAAGATGTACAAATTTAGCCACTTCCACATTCAAATTAAAAACTTACTTTCCTGCACCTTTGATTTATTAATTATGACTTTTGCACTTCTACTCATTTTATTACATTTTGGGTCTTTTTTACTTCCCTGTGACTGCACTGAAACCTTTTATTACTTTGTCTCTTATACTTTCTCTGTCTTTTTACTTCATGTTAATTACATTTTATTTAGTATTAGCCATTTCATTTTCATGATATTCTAATTAAATGCTATGAATTGTCTAAAAGGTATTAATGCTATACAAATAAACTTGCCTTATAATTTGGATTGTAACACCAGAGTTATACTGAATTATATGCAGGAGAGAAAGATCAAACTGCAATGCATGTTTTCATTTTTTGCAGGGAAGAGCAGTACAATTCTATTCATTTAATTGTGAATCAGAATTAACTGTGGATTACTTACAGAGATAACTGGATATTACCTGCAATTGACAATGTGTGAATATATAGGCAACGGGTGGATTTGAAAGACAAATATGACCCATAATTCTACCTCAGGCAGTTGCAAGTAGAGTCTTTTTGTTGGTTCCATACATTTCTGCCCAAAATAGGTTGCAGGCTTAGTTTTCATGTTCTACTCAAGATCAGTATATGATAGATTACTCATTTACTGTAGGTCTGGTTTATTTAGCAGACATACTGTTAGAGAGACACTGTTTGACTTTGTCCTAAAACAAAAGCACATCTGAACCAAGTCTATACTTGTTACAGCTTAGATTTTAAACACTGATATCTGCGGGTAAAGGCAATACATCTTTTCTGTGTGTGTGTATGTGTGTGTGTGTGTGTGTTGAGAACAAAAGAAAAAAACAATGGTAGCAAGGGAGGAAAACCATGTATAAGCATCTGAGAGGGGCTGTGGATGAGAACAGAAGCACACATTTGTGTCAAAGTAAATGCGAGAAAGATTCAATAAAGATAGAAATCTAAAGAGCTTGTGTGTGTGTGTGTGTGTGTGTGTGTGTGTGTGTGTACAGTAGCAGTGTCAGCAGTGAGACAGCATTAGCGAGGGCAGGGGAAATGTCAGCTCATCCGTCAACATGACATCCGCAATCTCTCCTCCTCTCTGTATGCCTCTATCTGCTTCGCTCTCATTGACTTGGTTAGACTATTCAGGACTCAAAAGCTCTTTCTATCCTCACTTACATTAGTTCCCTCACATACTTTGGCCTTGGGTCTCTATCTACCCCACAGAATCTCTCGCTTCTCTATCTCTCTACTTATCTCCCTCACATTTCTTGGTTATTCTCTCTCCATATCTTTTCCACCCTCTCCCGTTTAATACAGACATCCATCTCGCTTGTATGTCCCAAAACAGAGCATTTTTTTTGCAGTGTGTGTGTGTATGTGTGTGTGTGTGTCTCTTTTTTTGTTTTTACATAAAAAAAACAATGAGATGCTCAGAATCTGGCTGCCCTTTGAAAAAGCTTTGTACCAAGCTGTTTTTTTTGGCTGAGCAGAGCGCTTTCAAAAGTTAAAAACAGCTGACCTTTTTCAGAAAAGCACATATGACACCAACTGCTGTTTTTATCAGGTGGCCAATCACAACAAAACAACAGGAGGATAGAGGATGGAGGATGGCACCTTCCTATAACAACAACGAAGTTAGAGAAAGCATTTAAAGTACACCTGTTGAAACATTAGGACATATCCAGCAGATTCATATGTACTGCTCTTCTCAAACAGTTACACTGTCTGCTACAAATGCGTATTACTTTGTATACTGGACCCATATTATAGTGCTATTAATCAGTGATTATTAGGGATATCATGCTCAAGTTATTTTGGTCCTGATGACCGACCCGAGTGCTTTAACATTGTGTATCCGCTGATACGGGGTCTGATCCGATAATTATATTTACCTAAACGCTGATTGTTAATATGATTGTTATTATGATTATTTTTTTCACAAGCTGCTTGATCCAAATACTGGAGGTCCTGGTTCAAACTATTAAGTTGATTAGCTTGAATTTTTAATATGATATGAAGGAAAGTTTAACTGAACAATGTGACTTTTTACAATTACAATGTGTAAACAGCATTTATCTAAGCGCATCCCCCTGCTGATTTTGAGTGATTATTGTTAACCCTCCTGTTGTGCTCGGGTCAAATTTGACCCATTTTCAAAACACTTCTATATCAGAAATTTGGGTTTTCTTTCAACCAAATTGTCCAAAAAAAATAACTTGGATGGTTCCCTACAACACTCTTCACAATTAAAATAAATGATCAGTTCACTACTTTAATTGAATTTGGGTTTTTTATTCAATTTCATAGCATTTGAAAAAAAAAATGATAAAAGAACATTGAAAAAAGTGACAAAAGTGTCGGAAAAAGATTCAAAAACGTGGGGCAAAAAAACAACAAAAAAACATCAAAGCGCAGAAATAAAATTGACAAAAACTTTGAAAATAGTGACAAATAAATTGGAAAAAAGCTTCAAAAACATCGAGAAAAGTGACAAAAACATCACGAAAAGCGACAAAAGTGTCGAAAAAGACAACCAAAACGTTGAAAAAAAAGTTTGTATTTAAAATTTTGACCCAGAGAAACAGAAAGTTTCCTGGTCAAAGGGAAGACAACACAAGGGTTAATGCTCTGATTAATACTGTCATGATGTCATCATGGCAGCCCGTGCTTCTTTTTGTTCTGTGTGTTTTTTTTTTGTTGGTTTTCCCTCATGTTCCTCCCTCCTGTGCCGATGACTGAGCTGTGGGCGTGGCTTAGCTGGCAGGTGGCTCCAGGTGAAGCTCATTCCCTAATCACCCTCCTGCAGTATTTAAGGCTGGCTCTGTGATCATCCCCCCCCCTGCACAATTATTTTTATTCCCGGGGGGGACAAAATGTATCCCCCCCCCTCAAAGTGATCAATGCTACTTCACAATAGCCTAGACCATATCTAAATGATATACCTAAAATAGAAGTATTTTACTAAGTAAAGAGCTGTAACGTAAACACAGTCTAGAACGACAAAATCCGAGCGGCAGTTGCTGGTTGTATTTAACCACTACAGAGCTCCGGGACACCGGCTACCAGCAGCAGTTGTTTAACCGTTAACAGGTGACTGCGAGCCGGGTACAGGCACCGCTAGATGACAGTTCTTTCATAGGCCATGGTAGTGGGCGTGAGCAGAAAAAGTTAGCGACATGCGGCAATGACAGTTACGTTCAGGCACAAAAATTACTCGTTAAGTTTAGGAAAAATATCGGATTTGGATTAACACACTCCCGAGGACCGAACGAGCGTTTCCTGGGTTAAAGTATTTCGTTTTCAACGCAAAGTGAACTCCGCTCTCCGGCTTCAAAGCGTTGTATTTTATGTTGACACCACGTTGTGCTATTTCATTTTGAGATTATTTTCCATTAAATAATGAAGTGCTTGGCTTGTTTAGGCATGCACAGTCTATATCCATGGTATTGGACGGGGGATTTAATTCTTGCATGATTTGTTTTGTTGTGCATGATCAAAAACCTTCCCACCCCTCTACTTGTTTCACAAATTGCACCCTGCTCCCCCTGACCCGCCAGAACAGCACCCTTACTGTGTTCCAGGACCTCCTGATTTACCAATTAAGCTCTGAATATAACACATGAATGTACCAAACTTCACACGTTAATGTAAAAACAATTCCCCAGTCTAAAATATGTTATTTTTTTCTCTCCAACCATCTGGCGACCCCAGAAATGATCTCGCAACCCACCAGGTTGAGAACCACTGAGCTAAGCTAGAGAGAAGACGTATCACTCTGTTGGAGTTGTTGGGACGACAAAAACACTTGTGGGTGTTACCGAGTGATGCTTATTTTTCTTCATGAACAATCTTTTACAAAGTACAGACCGGTGTTTCTCCTCACCTAAATCTGAACCAAATCTTACGGTAGCCCCAACCAGTTATCTCTACTACACCCAAACATAACCTTACCTTAGCCCTAACCTCAACCACAGAAGTGGGGACGCTACAAGAAACACAGCATGCTAATTCTCTTAGTAAAGAAAGGATTGGCCCGGAGACTGACAATTTAGGATTGCTTAGGACATCTCTAGTGATTATCAATCTGTGCTTTCATGTAGTTGGTATAAAGATACAAACAAATTGTATTACCTCTAAAAAACTATCAAAAACACCCTTTTTTTTCAAATTTTGTTCATATCTGACGTTCAGTCCTTCCTATGAACACAACTTTTCTGAGCGTGCTTCCAAATGGATTTTAAAGTGTATTCATCTAAACACAGAAATATATATATATATATATTTTTTTTTTTTTTTGGGGGGGGCTTTTCCCTTTAATCAACAGTGACAGTGGATAGACAGGAAAGGGGGAGAGAGAGAGGGGATGACACGCAGCAAAGGGCCACAGGTCGGATTTGAACCCGCCCGCCGCAAAGGACTCAGCTTACATGGGGCGCACGCTCCCACTGGGTGAGCTAGAGGTCGCCCCAGAAATTTATATTTTTAATATTTTTTCTAGTGTTTGAACCATGGTGGGCTCTGTGCATTGCTTTTAGAACTCCGATTTTGAACTTTGATTTTGATCAAGTACACTAACGTTTACACTATATTGTTTTAATAGGAAACAGTTCAATACTTTTGGATACCGACACTACAGTATGTATCATGTCTTTTGCTGAACCACTCCCCTGGGAATTTACACACACGCACACGCGCACACACACACGCGCATGCACACGCACACGGTTTTCCCATTGAAGTATTACTGTATATGTCTCCTCCACCTCCACTTTCTCAAGCTCATAGGCTGCCTTTTGAAAGGGTCAAAGTTCAAATTGATTGAACCTTGTATGGAGTACCTCGACCGCACGCCTTAGTGGTGCACATCACTGAGCAGCACTCCAGCTCACAGTGCGTTACCGCTCTCCTTGCAACCGACTGAGGGATTTTATTGCTTGGCGTGTGTGTGTGTGAGTAGCCCTGGTTGGAAGTTACTCCTGCAAGGCTGATGTCAGGAAGTGACTGAAGGATTGGACATCTGCAACAGGAATCACTCACTCATGTGTTCTGTTTAATGTTTGTGTAAATAAATAAATAAAATATAGAAATCTGAAATCACATTGGGCATGGCTGCAAATGCACTGACATGTCTACTTTTTGTCAAATAATGAACAACAGGGTCGGAAAAGAGTAATCTGCCATATTGATCTGGAAATTAGTTACAGTAGATTGTTGACACGTGAAGGATGTTAATTGAGTAAAACATTGTTTCTGTGCAAATCCACTTTTGTTTTAGTAGTTTAAGGGCTGGGATATAATTCTATTAATCAAAAGGGTAAAATGATATCCTCGTCAACCCAGTAGATCTCCCACTAGAAAAGATTAATTACCAATTTTTTACAATCACTGTTTGCACCATGCACAAAAGCAGATATGCTGAAATACAAAGAAATATGCAAGGACATGCTCTCCCTCTCACACACACGCGCAATGAGACGCAACCCTACAGACTCGCCACAATTGGTTTCAGTGAGTTGTCACATTCTGGCTGAAAGTCAATTTTACACTTACTTAGCCCCATAATAAGAAGTCATGTTGACAACCCCACAATACATCTCTCCTTTTAGAGGGTGGTAGAGAAAGAAAATCAAGGAATAAAGAATAAGGCTGCTGGGGGGTTACAATAAGCAGCATTTGGGGGAGTTGATAAAGAGACGCTGAGAAGAAATGAGTATCAAAAAGAACAAAGAAAAAGAAATCACTATATTTCCATATGTGTACCTGCAGTGTGGTGTGACATAGGGCAAGTTCTTTTTATACTTTTTTTTTTAAATATTTCATTAAAAAAATTATTACTCAAGCTCTTGAAAGGAATTTACATTTTAATGAGTCAAAATATGTATATAATGCATACCAGTATTTGAATACATTGTATAATCTATATATTTATGATGGGTTCATACTTTTTAATGTTCTCATTGTACTCCTAGTGCCATTTTCTGCACTAAAATTCTATTTTAAAGTTACAATCCATTTTCATTAAATCAAACCCTGTTTTTGATACTTTATATGGTCTACATTTTTCATTCAATGCATTTACATTCAGTAATTACCTTTCTACAAAGTAGTTTTCTTGCTAGTGGCGGGCTCTGCCATTCCTGAACTGGATTTAAATTGTCTTCACATGCACGGTGGAATCCCAGGAAACAAGGCATGCATGTAATCCAGCGTAATTTTACTACATTGATAACAGCCTTACATTCTCTTTACATCATGTCAGAGCTGCACTGAGTTACTGTCTATATCCACGACTTTCCAATTTCTGGGATTGGTCCGTTGCCACCGGACATTCCGCCGGATGCACTCTTTTCGGCCGGATATCCGTCAGCTTCCGCTTTCTTTGTATTGGAATTTTAAACTCCGGTGGATTTATAAGGACTATGATTAACTGCTCCTCAGATCTCTACAGGGTAAATCCAGACAGCTAGCTAGACTATCTGTCCAATCTGAGTTTTCTGTTGCACGACTAAAACAACCTTTGAATGCACACGTTCCACCAAAACAAGTTCCTTCACGAGGATATTTTGCAGCGGCACCGTGGCCGTGCTTAGCACCGCCCAAGATGATTGTGATTGGTTTTAAGAAATGCCAATAAACCAGAGCACATTTTTCTCCTATCCCGGAATGCTGTATGGACTAGCCAGACCCTCCTCCGTAGTGCTGTGGAGGAAGGTCTGGCAAAGCAAGACTTAGTTACTGCTAGTGCATATGGAACATGTCCTACTGCTTCAATTTAAAAGCATTGAACTGGGGGAAAACAGGGTGGCTTTTATTGTGAAGCAGCCACAGAAAACACAGTGTATTTGTCGTCGCGGATAGCGCTTATCAATCATTCTTTAAAAATGCGTCTAAAAAAGCATCACAATGGTCATTTTGGTATTTTATGACTGCAGATCATTTTGAATTTTTCTGCACAACTCCAACTGTCCAGGGCCCGTTTCATGAAGGAGGTTTAACAAACTCTGAGTCTAACCCTGAACTCTGAGTTGATTCACTCTGAGATGGGAAACTCAGTTTTCGGTTCCAGAACAGCTGATTTGAGTTGGTTGAATCAACTCAGAGTAGGTTCACTCAGAGTTAAGCGCGTGCACCACCACAATAAAAAGGCAGCATGAATGGAGCAATGATACTACGATTCACCATGGTAACAACCACAAACAAACTGGTCGGCGGATATACTCATGCGCACATACAGCGAGTTTGAACATATATTTCGTTAAAAAAGCAACACAGGGGCTGCTGCAAAAGAGAGAGAATTTGCGTGGGAGAAAAATGCTGCTAGAGTAAATGTGTGGGTTCCAATATAGTGTATTCATTTCATATTTAATCATAAGTATAATATTACTGGTGAAATGGTATTGAACCTATAATCTATAAAAGTCCTAGGCCTACTAATCCCGTTCTGAGGCTGCAGCACCATCACTAACAGAATTATAATTCATAATCTTTTCATTTCAAAGGGTTTACATCATGCACCTGCAATTCCTGGGGAACTCCTTTTTAATGGCTCTTACTGGTTTGTGTCCAGAGAACACTACAAAAACGTTTAAAAAACGTTTCAGAGCGAGTCATTCTTCTGACGGCGCTTTGCTACAGTGGCTTTACTAATGTGCTCCGCATCACCAATGTTGTAAAGAAAACTGCCGTTTGCAAAAAAAACGTAATGTGACAAAGAATCTGCTGGGATGTAAGAGCATGTCCACGATGGGTGACGTTAGTGATATGAGGGCGGATAAGGTTATGTAGGCTACATAACTGAATGGGAATGAAAATGCATCTATAGTCGGGGCCTCAATATCATCTCCCGATGTATGTTTAACTCCCTGAGAAGTAATACTGCTTCTTCATCAACGGAATCGTCAACCAAAGAAAATGCCATGTTCGAGAATAAAACGTGTTATAGTCTGCCTAACACAGTTAATAAACCAATCCTGGTTTTTATTCATGCAGATAACAAACTGTGCTAAAATGCGCCTGATACAGACTGAATGAATGAATGAGGAAATGATAGAGCGCTGTGTCAGAGGGAGGAGACTGAGAGAAACTCGAGGTTTATTGAAGAAAACCTGCTCTCAGGTTTGATTAACCTCCCTTTCTGAAACAGAAAACCCAGAGTTTTCCTCATCTTAGGGTTAACAAACTCAGAGTTTTCACTAAACCTGCTTTCTGAAACGGACCCAATGTTTGTGTTGTGGTTATGTGTTAATATGCCTGTACTGTACAACAAATTGCCTCTCGGGGACATTAAAGTTTTATAAGTCTAAGCAATTAATATTTGCTGACTTCTTCAGTTAATCGAGGGGTTTGTTTGGTTGCACTGTAAACAGATACACCAGCTGCTTGTCTGCTGTATTTATGACAAAGTAGCTGCTTTCCTGCTTTCTAGTATTAAACCACACATGCTGTTACCATGGTAACTATAGGTGCCACAAACCCAACCAGTAGTGAAATCTTAAGGATTGCAACTTTTAACTACTGAGTTGACTCAGCAACCTCACCAATTCCATATATGCAGTATGAGAAATGATGAGTCATAATTCAGTTTTGTAGTTCAAGCTTTTAGAGGTTACCCAGAATATGTTCCTCCCTATGCATAAATATAGTGCATTTTCACTAAATCGTGTGGCAGCATTTCTGTAACCGGATTTAAACTGTATCAATTCACTCTAACCGTCTGAAGACACTGTTGGTTTTGCTGTCATGCATTATAATGGTACATTCAATATTGCGTTTGCACATTTGTCTAGCAAGCAAAAAACACTCTGACAAGAAAGTTAGCGCTCATAGTTGCTGTCTTCCTTTTTCTTGTTAACAAGGGAAACACACACGTCCTTAGCTGACTTGGCTGGGAGAATTTAACCCAAGGTGTCATGCTGTGGAATATTGTTAAAACCAGTTGGAACTTGCAGAAACAAATGTTTGTTGAGTTGCATTGTTTGTTTCCAACGAATACAACTAATATGCAGGTTTGACCTAACATCACATCAATGGTGGCAAACTGTTCCTCTAAACAAACTTGAGTGAGTTAATTACCAAGGAAGAACTTCCACTTTCCTGTTAGGGTTCTGTACATCCATGTTTGTTTACGTTTGATCTCTCTCTTTCTAGCCGAACATCAAAGGAGTGCATGACATCAAACAACCAATCCATGATACCACTTGTCATTATCATCTGTCAATCACCTCCTGAAATAATAAGTTGCACATTGGCTCAGCATCAGACGTGATAACTTTATCTCTGAATACATTATTCATGCATCTGTATTCCTTGGTTGTTTCAGAGAGTACAATAAGAAATGCTAAAACAGTGACCTCCATTCCACAGCAGTGATTTCACAACAGGCATCACTTTCACAGGTCTTAGTCGTTCTGTCTCCCAGACATACTAACCACAGAGCATGCATGTTTACGTCTCTCTCTCTGTATAAGCAGATAATGCCAACACACTGAGATATAATCCATCTTTTACTCTACTGCCGCTCTCTGTGAACAACAGAAATGAGGAGTGGGCCTCCTAATGTGCATTTGATCTGGTCTGACTGAGAGAAATAAACAAGGACAAAGACAATTTTCAACCGCAGAGAGGTTACAAAGCTGTCCTTCACAGAGAAGAGAAACATGCTTTTGGTTTTCTCTTCTGTTTCTATGTCCAACTAATGGTTTAATGGTTAATGTGTTTATGGTCAGGAGGACTTTAAAAGGACAAAACTCACTCTTGTTAGTGAAATTTGACTTTTTGCAAACAAATTCTACACTACTGCAGTTGTTTTGAGTGATTTTTAGATAGTAATCCTGTTAGTACTGAAATAAGTGTAATAACCGAGCCCTGAAGGCACATTGTTTCTAACAAAGTCCATTATTATTGCATGTTACATGATAATTAACCCTAATCAAAGATAGCCAGTTTAATGAAAGCAGTGGCTTGGGAGTACATGCTGGGATGGATACATACATACACACCCACAAACACATCTCTGATATGGTAAAATGTAGCCTAAAGGGAAGCTGTAGATTGCTCGCTAACGTCAATTTATAATTATCAAGAAAATAAATGCTCTTCTTCAAAGCTGCTTCTTCAGAGCTTAAAGTGATGGTTTGGAGTAATTTCACCCTAGGCTGCTTTGCACCTTGACCTCGAGCCAAACAACCGCCCATAAGCTTTTTTCCCTTGTTATAACGTTGGTCGAGTTAGCGTTATCAGCTGGTTATCTTAGTGCAGGCGCTAATGGATCCACGTTTGTATCTCGTAAATTACCCCACTAATAATGCCCGGATACCAAACTTCTACCGTAGTACTAGTAATAGTTTCTGTACTTAAAACGAGGCATTAGAAAGTTTGTAACTACACCAGAAATATATTTAAATAACATTTGCCTGATGGATATTCCTCTTGGCTGCTACTGCTCCTCTCGGCTGCTACCGCTAACTAGCTGATAACGCTAACTCGACCAACGTTATAACAAGGGAAAAAAGCTTAAGGGGGGTTGTTTGGCTCGAGGTCAAGGTGCAAAGCAGCCTAGGGTGAAATTACTCCGAACCATTTGACAGATGCTTCCTAGAAGGCTTCAATCTTGGAAAAATATATTTTCTCTCCAAAAGATAAAGCTTTGGAAGCCAGATAAGGAGGATGTGACAAATTGTCTTCCAGGACACTTGGCAGAAAGAAAACAAAACCTCATTTTGTTCTGGGTTTACAAGATTATTTGTGCATCTGTTTGATATGATGAGATGATAAGAGAGTATTTTTCTTCTAAATAAAAGGTGTTCTCGCTTACGAGGGAGAATCACATCCGAGTGCCAACCTGGACCACCACAGACATATCCACTGCTGATCACATAAAGGTTCTCTTTAGATCAGGATCCATATCTGATCAGTCGTATTCGTTGTTTGTTGGTTAGCAGAATATCGCAAAAACAACCTGACGGATTTCAGTAAAATTTTGGAGCAAAACTGGGCCATGATTAGGTTTTGGTGCAGATAGCAACACCAGGTGCCAGATGAATAAAACGGTGTGTGTGTGTGTAGACACAATTCTTTTGATGAGGGAGCGGCTAAAATGATTAAAGGTAGTAAAACTGTAACGAGCCAGAAAATAAATTGTTAACTACTTTGAGAGTTGATTAACCATAAAGAAAAAACACACAGTATTCTCTGGTTGCGGCTTCTCCAATGTTTGGACTTTCCTCTGTATTATATCATTCCTGGATCGGACAGAAACAGACATTATAGGACATCAGAGTCGGGTAACTGGCATTAACACACACATATATATATATCCATCCATCCATCTTCGTCCACTTATCCGGTCTCGGGTCGCGCATATATATATATATATATATATATATATATATATATATATATATATTAGTGCTGTCAAACGATTACAATATTTAATCGCGATAAATCGCATTAATGTCAGTTAACTCGCAATTAATCGCAATTATTCGCACATTTTTATCTATTCTAAAGAACGTTAATCTCACAATAATAACGCGTTAATAACGCGTTTAACTGACAGCACTAATATATATATATATATATATATATTTATTTATAATTTATGACATTTTATAGACCAAACAATTAATGACTTAATCTAGAAAATATATGGCAGATTATTCACTTATAAAAAATAATAATTCGTAGTTGAAGCCCTAAGGTAGTTTCTTCTCACAGTACCAACCCTTACTTTAGTAAATAGTGGTTTATTGTAATAACAGTTAAGTGACGGTCAAAGTCAGATGAATGCTTTGAGGATAACCTCAAGGGCAGTAATATTAGATTATATACCAAAAAAAGCTCAAATTTACTTTCTTGGTAATGATCGCTTACCCAGAGAAACTTCAAAGTACTGCACGGGTGTATATTCAGCATCCTGTTCAAGGACAGGTTGGCAGGACTCATGGCTGCTGATGTGCACGCAGTCTGCCTCGGAGATTGAATCTGTAACCTTACAGTAATGGGATGGTCTCACTAACCACTAATATGCTCTGCCACCTGAGAAAAAGAGACAGAGAGATGGATAGACAAAGAAAAGTGAGCGTGTGGATAGAAATAAAGGAGGAGATGAGTAGAGGGAATAGACAGACGGACAGGGGGAAAAGATAATAATGAAGCAGGGGCAGAGACAGAGATGGTAAAGAGACAAACAAAGTGTGAGTGATGGTGAAGATACATTAAATGAAAACCAAAGGGGGAGAGAAAGACAGGGAGTGATTGAGATGACACAGAGTGAGCTAAGAGAGGCAGACCCATATTAAGAAAGAGAGGAATGGGTAGGAAAGCAAGCTGGATAATGATCAATGGGTCAATCTGGTCCCCTCTGTCGCTAAGTCTATTCTAAATACTCATCAGCCATTGGTCAGGCAGAAGGAAGTGGTAAGCGCTGAACCCTGTAACCCTTCATTTCCTCAATGACAAATTTGGGTGTCTTTCGATTCCACTTCCTCTCTGTCTCACTTACCGCCAGCCCTGTCACATATTCTCATTAGTCACCGTGGCAGCTGAGATGTGTGGGTGTGGGTGTGTGGGTGTGTGTGTTTTGGGTCGAGTCAGAGAAATAGAAACAGAGAGGGAGGCAGAGAAAGTGTGTGTGTGTGTGTGTGTGTGTGTGTGAGACGGAGAGAGGGATTATACGCGAGTAAAATGATGCATGAGTTTATGAAAGTCTGTGTGGAGGGCATAATGTGGAGTTTATATCATAGTGATGCGTGTACTGTATGTTTATATATGAGGCAGTGTCTGTCACTTCATGTATGTCTACACCTACACACGTGTGTATGTTTGTGTGTTTATTATATACAACCCCTTATGCTTTGTTATCAGGTAAAAACAAGTCTACAGCCATGCTAGCGGCCCGGTGAGGCTGTTCTGAGCTAAATTCTAACATCTGAATGCTAACATGCCCACAGTGACAATGTTACATGCTGATGTTGAGTATGTGTAACCATGTTTACATTCTCAGTTTAGAGTGTTAGGAGTTTTTGTCAGTTCCTCCTTTTCTCTGTAAATTCTTGTGACAAAGAAATAATCCTCCAATTTTTCTCATGAGCTATGGTAACATTTGTCACGTTTGTTTATTGTTGTTGAACACCAAATATACAGCAAGGGGAGCTACACATTTAAATTCTCAATACCGTAAAGGATTTGTTTCATAAGTTACCTTATAGAATATAAGTGTCACCAAAATAAAGAAAAACAAGGTTCATGCAGACTTCCACTCTGATCAAAATGCTTAATTTGAAATATGTAAACAATTCTCAGAAGCATTGCAGCATTGACAGCTCACGCAGTGATGAGCCTGAGTTCAAACATTCTGGACTGTGCATCTGTGCAGATTACACCATGGTACTCCACATCGGAAATCCTGACTGTAATCAGCTGCCAATCCAGTTGGACAAGAGACTCAGCTTCCTCCACAAAGCCACGATACTGTCCATCAGTAGAAGGGAATCTGGGAACAGATTGGACTGTGCAGGCATTCAAGAGCCAGGCGAGATCCCTTTCCCAGTGTTTCACCATGTAGGACCTGTTCCAGGATGAGTCTGTCTGCAACCATGCTCGACATGCTCCAACAACACCACGACAAATTCCTCGTATGTGCAACGTACTTGGCAATAAAGCCCTTTCTGATTCTGACTCTGATTCTGATTCTGAACCAACAAGCACTGCGCACAGTGAGCAGGCAATCACAGCAACAAAATATTTACATTAAAGGCAATCCATCCGATAGTTGTGAAGACACAGGCGCTACAGAAAAAAATCAGAGGATCACTAAAGTCAATAGGATGCATCCTCTGGGCACCATAAATGTATGTCCCAAATTTCATGAAAAAAAGATATTTCAGTTTGAACCAAAGTGGTGGACAGTAGCTACCTAACTTAATACTGTACTATGAGAACATCACACTATTTCCATTTTAACATGCTTGTAAAAAGGAGGACAGTCTCCATAAGATGGGTTTTGGGATAAAAAACTCAAACTCTCAGGTGGATCCCATCCTAAAATGGTTTGAAAAGTTAAAGAGCCCCTTTGGACATATAATGACAATGAACCGTGTCTATTCTCTGACACACTCACGCAATTCCTCCTCCATTTCTGTGATAATGTGACAGCTGAGGTCGGCGATAAAGGGAAAAGCAGAGGGGGAATAACTTTGAGAGGACTGCAGAGAGACAGTACATGAGTATGTGTGTGGGAGAAAATGAATGAGTAGCTACTGTATGTGTGCTGTAATTTTGTGTGTGATCATGAGATTAATGTTCCACTGAAAGAAAACCTCTAAACCTAATTGTTGTAGTTCACTGCAGTCAGTCAACTAATTAGCTAACCAGGGCAGATCCCATTGGTTAGGTTAAGATCCCAGATGTGCATTTTAGGTGGAAACTAAATACTAGAATAACCTAATTTTCCCATATCATATACAGTTTTTGGCAGTTTGTCTAATAAGTAATAGTGACAGGAAATATGACCTGTTTTTAACATTGTGTTCTAAAACTTTTAAATGCTGTGTTGTAAAAAAACTGTAACAAAAAAAAACAAGTGTAGTGCTACATTTGCATTTCAAGGTTTTCATTATTGTGGAGGCGGGAAATAAATAGACCTTTAAAGGACAATTCCTGCGCAAAATGAACCTAGGGGTTAATAACACATGTGTACCGAGTTCTCTGGGATATGTTTGTAACTTGAAACAAGCTAGCGCAAACCGCTGATTAGCTTAACGCTAGGCATTCGGGGGACTGGTAGAGTAAAAATAAAACGCTATTTTATACCACTAACAAGGCTCAAAATAGCATCACACTTCAACGGTAGCATAATGAGGGTCCCTACATGTAAACCTAAGCATTGTGAACTTTGTAAGCGTACAGACAATTTATTAAAAAGATAGTTTATAAAGACATTACCTTCGGGTATACAGGCAATCGCCATCTTGGGAAGACAGTCACGATCAGTCGAATGATGAACGCCCTGCCTGAGCTATGTTACTGGTTACTGGTTGCACGACGTTCGTGGTTCGACTGATCTTGACTGTTTTCCCAAGATGGCGTTTACCTGTATACCCGAAGGTAATGTCTTTATAAACTATCTTTTTAATAAATTGTCTGTACGCTTACAAAGTTCTCAATGCTTCGGTTTACATGTAGGGACCCTCATTATGCTACCGTTGAAGTGTGGTGCTATTTTGAGCCTTGTTAGTGGTATAAAATAGCGTTTTATTTTTACTCTACCAGTGCCCGGAATGCCTAGCGTTAAGCTAATCAGCGGTTCGCGCTAGCTTGTTTCAAGCTACGTACACATTCAATTACCATGAAAACATATCAAAGAGAAAGGTCGACGTGTTATTAACCCCTTCAGGTTCATTCTGCGCCGGAATCGTCCTTTAACAGATACTTTCAGGTAAAAAGGGCAGAGGTGAGAACTATTTCACACATATATGGCAATGTGTTAATTATGTGAGCAGAAAGTAAAGTAATATACAGCTTTTTTATTTCCTGTTTTCCAATGAGTCAGGAGTGGTGGGGCACATTTACCACCTCCACTAAACAATGTTGTGAAGGAAACTGTGCATTAAATCCTGACTGATAAGGGTTTTCAGGAAATTTACAGAAAGTTAAAAACATATCTTAGCCCCCAACAATGTATTTTTATTAACGTTTCACCCATTTAACTTCAAAGAGGCCTTCAAAAAGAATTCTTACTGACTTGTATAGATTTGTAAGAACCTAAAATCTCTCTTCCGTCTTTCTCCCACAGCTCCCCTTTCTCATCTTTCCTCCCTCTACCTGTCTCTTCCCTTGTCACCTTTTATCTCACTGTCTCTGTCAATCTACTCTCTCTGTTTTCACATCCTGGTCCACTCATCGTCCTCTTCTTCTTTCTCACTCTCAGACATCCTGCACTTTTATCTCTTGTCCTGCCCTCCCCTCTACCTTTTATACGTATTCCTCCCTTGTTGTGTCTTAGTGTAAGTGAGATGAAAAGACATGGACATTAGCAAGTTGCATGGTAGGGTGTCAGCCCAACAACTGGCGATTCCCGATATATTTGCACAGGTGTGTGTGCACAGTTCTCACACACACACACACACACACACACACACACACACAAACAGCACCACCTCCTAATTCAGGACAAGATCAATCATCAGACATGAAGAGGCTACACCCACAATTCCACTAACACCCATCTTTCACTGTTCAAAGTCTAAGTTTATGTGTGCATTTAGTGTGTGCATGTCTACTGAGGACCTCTTTGTATGGGCATGTACACCCATACCTTCTGTATCTTCATGTGTGTGTGTGTGTGTGTGTGTGTGTGTGTGTGTGTGTGTGTGTGTGTGTGTGTGTGTGTCGAGAACCAACACGGTCTCACGGCAGTTCGTGTAATTGTCACGTTATTTTTAATCTATTGATACGTGTACAACAACACATTTATCTTGTTTTTTTCGTGGTGGTCAGCACGAAATGGGAACCATCTATTCAGAGGTTGGGTTTCGGAAAAACACAACGGGGAAAGGACGCCTCACACGCCGGGAGACGGCTGTGGGGGATGCGCGACACTAACTGGACGGTTGTGATTAGGAAGACTACGGGGAAAAGCCGCCTCACACGCCGGGAGACGGCCGCTGGGGACACGCCACAATAACAGGACAGTCCTGTATTGTTTGACCCATCCACCACCCCGACCAACCTCCCTACGCGGATTTTCGGCTTTTCATACTACTCCCTACCGTTTTCGTGCTGTGATCACGAAATATGCTTCCCATTGAAATACATTACATTTTCATGCTGGCCACCACGAAAAAAATGAGAAAAACGTCCCTGTGAACACGAATCAATAGATTAAATAACGTGACCATTTCACGAACTGCCGTGAGACTGGGTTGCGAGAACAGTAGCGTTTAAATGCATCAGAGAATAGAAAGCATAAGGAAAGAAAATGGCAAGAAGGGGGAAGATGGAGGTAGAGATTACACGACAGAGTCAGAGAGAGAAGGACAAAGGGAGCAGGGAAGGAGAGAAAGAGATTAGGCAACTACGAAAGACAGACAAATCATTAAATTCATAGCCTGGCCGTGAGATAGATGGTAAATGGAGGTAGTGAAGGTGAACTTGTAACTGAGGGTGATACAAAATTCAATTATCTATATTAGTTCAGTTCATTATCTTGGCTCAGGTGAGCCAATGTTCACATTATGTTATCATTGGAAAACAGTACCACTTCGTTGGCTTATCAGTTTCACTTTTGTGTCTTTTTTGTCTGTGTGAGTTGTTTTCCCCTGACAGATTAATGGGCATCAAAAAAATCAGGAGATGTGAGTTGGTCAAAGTTCCAGCCATAATATTAACAAAGCTGAGGTTCAAAGTTCATTCATGACCTTGGAAACAGAAGTTGAGAACTACATCTGCTGATAAGGATCGTGTGATATGATGATGATGATGATGATAAAAGCACCAAATCAGCTACTCAATGAAATTTTTGGTGAGATTGTTTTCTTAAGGTCAAGATTGAACTTTGAAACTCTTTTTCAAAGTTTCAAAGCTTTTAAGCCAACATAGTGATTAAGACCTTAAAGCACTCCTAAAACGAAAATGCAACTGCTAACTTAGTTCATTTACAAAGTAAGAAGTAGCCTACTGGTAAGTGATAGAGGTCCAGATTTATAGAGGCATATAAAATTTGGCGTTTAGTGCCACCTCCTGACAGATAGAAAACATCCAGAGAGCTGGTTAACGTTGCCCCTACTGACTACTTGGCACCAATGTGCGTTGATGCGTTACACAGTGATGTAATTACTTCCTTCTTTGGTGGCTTTCTTGCCTGTACCTCACCTGCGCTAATTAGCAAATGCTGACATGCTAAAGTAAAATTGTTAACATGGTAAACATTACTGTACCTGCTTAACATCAGCATGTTACCATTGTCATTGTGAGTGTGTTAGCATGCTGACCTTAGCAATTAGTTATTAGCTCAAAGCATTACTGTACCTGAGTAAAGCTAGGGCTGGGTTTGCCCAATTGCATACTTTTTAGGCACCGACCAAATTGCCTCTAAAGTATTGAGTATCGAAAAATGCCTCGTCATTCAATACCCAATTTCAATACCTAAGGAGTAAATCTCATCAGTGTCAGCGAGCCAATAAACATGCAGCATGCTTCTACCAAGATCTAATAATGTCTGTGATTGGCTCTCTAAAGCTAAACGTTGTAGAGGCATTCAGGAAAAAACTACATTACACACAGAAACTGGGCTCAAGTTGTAGGAGCTGAAAAATAAAATAAAAAACGATTAGCGTCGTAATGTATAATGTTGTCATCTCTTTTTGTTTAATAAAATTGGTATCGAAAAAAGTATCGTTTAGGAACCGGTATCGAAGTCACGGTATTGGTATCGGTACCCGTATCAAAACGTTTTGAACGATACCCAGCCCTAAGTACAGCCTTACAGAAGTATGGCTGTAGACTATTAACCTTTAGTTACCCAGCCAAAACCCAAATGAGAACACCGGTTTCTCTCTCAGCTCTCTGCTTCTCATTCAATCTGGAAGTTGCCCAGTCTCCAGTCCTAACTGCTGGCCACTAAGCAGATCAACTTGGGCAGCTGGAGTGCCTTGCTCAAGTGGATCTCAATGGTACCTGTTGAAAAAAGGCCATGACCCCTCCCACAGTTCAGAGCTTTTAAGTGGTGACTAGGGCTGTCAAAATTGCTCAAAAATTGTCAATGACGCGCATTACGTCAATAACAGGACAAATAAAAAAAATAAAAAATAAAAAAAACCTCAATAACAGGACAAATTAATACAAAGAGACATAACTACTTGTATAGGTAGTCTATTTAAGTTTAAACATATTTGACAACGTATTACCTACACAAAAACAAGTAAATCAAATGATGGCCAAGACCGCAGACCTCACGCTCGCTCGCTCGAGCACTTTCTCTCTCTCGCCCTCACGCTCTCTGCGCAATGTGCGGCTGTGCGCATAACGGTTTAAAATGAACAACAATAAACACATTTTGAGTGCTGATCAAGAGTTTTGTGCAAGCAATTTAAGGTCGCGACTATTGTCCCAAATATGGCAGGCTTCATTCAGTGATTGAAACAAATATTATTAACATTAATTGAAGTTTCACAGTAGCCTATATAGAACCGACATTGAACGCTCCGAGCGAGCTGTGCTGTGGTAAACATGGAGCTTTTCCTTGACATGAAACGGTAAATAATCAAACCAGTGGAAGCAGTGCATTTAACCTTTATTCATGCATATCTCTTGCATACAACTTTATCTCGCGGCTCAACTATTTTACCTCCTACCGACCAAAATCCAAAGTACTTCCAGACATGGCTTTTTAGATTTTGGGGGGTTAAAATCGCTTTCTCTGATGCGGTCAAGTTGGGCTCTGCACTTTCTGCCATCTTCCATGCAAGACAAGTCAACTTTCAGCAGTGATGCTGTGCCAGACAGTGTGACTCCTGTGACCTGTCCCTGAACCCTCAGGCGTGCTAGCGCGCCCACTCGCAAAGCAGACAGCCAGACAGCCTCTGCTACCGTGAGCGTTTTTTTCCACATTTTTTTTTTTTATTCGAATATTAATTTTCACTTTCGAAATTCGTTTTTTAAAAACTATTCGAATATATATTCAAATTTAGAATATTCGTTGACAGCCCTAGTGGTGACTTTATGACCGAGGCCCAAAAGGGAGCCACTATCTGAAAAAAAACAGTAATTATATTGAGTGCAGGCTGAAAGACTAGAAAAAAAAACAGACCCCAGGATTGCTCGAGGACACTTCAGCATGGCAAAGAACTTCTATTAACTGAGCTTGAACCCCACCGTCCAGTTAAAGATCAATCTCTTTCCCTTACTAGGCCATGGCACTGCCACAACAAGGAAATCCACCCCGTTTTTATGAGTATAATTTCATAAAATAACACCTCCATTACCTTGGTTGTCTGCCTCTATAATGAAGTTATTGTTCTATGAGTGAGAGAGGCCCAGTCCAACTATGCTGCAAGGTCAGTGCTTATTGATTTACCATTCATCTGTTGTTGAGGTCATTACCGGCATGGTAGCTGCGATGATAATCTTGATTATGGATGGATAGTTCAAGTAGTGTTATGAAGGAAGGAAGAACAGGGAGAGGGATGAAAGGAAAGTGTGAATGTGAGGAGAAGAAAAACAAAGAGAGGAGGCAGATAAGGAGAAAACAGAAAAACATGAATGAATGCATGAGTTCATTTAAGAAATTCTCAAGCCAGTATTTGCCTTTGACATTCAGCAAAGTCATGGTAGAAATGAAATAAGCCAAATAAAAATAGAAAAGACAGTAAAAGGAGGAAAATGAGTTGGGTTTTTTAAAGTTTTGAATTTTGGTAAAAGTAACAGATAATATTTTTTCACACACATGATAATTAGGCCTGATCTGGGGTTGGTTTGAGACACACAGAGAACAACAGCAGGAGGAACATTGCCTCAAATTCTCCCTATGAAAAAATATCTGGTGATTTCCATTTCGGACCAAGTTTGTTCACCAAACACCATCATTGAAAACTAATTAAAAGATATGAAAAAAATAATGAAATATTTTTGCTGTCTGAATAGTCTCTATCCAACGCTAAATTTCTCCAGGGTCTCCTCTCTCTATCAGTGCTGGATGCTTTTCAATTAGAACCTTCATTAAAATGTCTCAGAGCAATTAATGAGCTCAGAAGATTCAGTAATCATATAATCAGTGCATGGATAAGATATCAGACTTTGAATTTTAACTAGAATACATCAGACAAACAAATCAACAGCTGAGGTCATTAGGAGAGGTGTCAAAGTGGAAGATTGAACATCTTGGGCAGCTTATGCAAGTACAATGGTTAGCTTAATGCATTGGTTGGAAACGTTATTTCATTCTAACATAAACCTCTTATGGCTGCTTAACGTAGAGTACATACTTGGACTAGCAGGACAGAGGTTAGATTTATGCTTTAATAATTGTATTTTAGAGAAATGGCTTGTGTTGTGGGTTGTGTTTTGCACATGTAGTGCTATTTCGGATATCAGTTTGAGTTGCTGGAGTGTAAATTGGGGATGATGTACTACACAGGTACTACACAGTGGATGTGTTATCGTAAACAGGGCTTTTTTAAACGTAACCTCTGACCCACAAAATAATGTATAGGTAATGAAATACTCCTCTGCCTTAGAAGAAACAATGACTATGTACGTAATATTATGTTTTTTTTCCCCTTATTACGAAAAAGACAATATTCCAACTAAGCTCTTTACTGTACTCTAATGGAAGTGAATATTCCACTTATATTCCCGTTTATATGCAGCTGTACAAAATGGGATTTGAAAAAAAAGTTTTCCACCGGTGAACATGTGAATGTGGCGTTACTACAGCCCAACACACACCGCTTCAGCATGTGGAGAAAACAAATGTTCGACAGGCCTGCTGTGCCTCGTTAGTAAGCTATGAGTGGACAATTTCTGTTTGCGGGGGGGCAAGGTCAAACAATCAATTAGGTGTATGAACCATTTTAGCAGAATTATAATAAATCTACACTGCATTCCTTGCAGAGGTTTGAGGGACAAAAAACAAATGTTTTTGAATGGGGTCAGACAGATTTGGGTGGGCCGCCTAAATACATTCTACAGTGGCACTCCTAAGTTTATGAACCCAAAGCACACATCATCACATACCCTTCACCATACCTAGAGATTGGCATGGGGTACTTCCCATAAAATCATCTCTCAATGCAAATCAAACCAGCTATTAGGCTAACTGAAATAAAACCATGCCAATCTCTAGGTATGGTGAAGGGTATGTGATGATGTGAGGCTATTTTAATTCCAAAGGCCAAGGGGACTTTATCAGGATGCATAGTATCCTGGATCCATGAAATAACTGGCCTTTAAAAATAAAAATCTGCCTGCCTCTATGGGAATTTAACATAGGGGTGTACTTACTTATGCCCCCTGTATTTTAAGGAAGAACATTTATTTATTTACAATACATTATTCATTAACAAATAAAATTGGTGTCCTCAAAGGTTGGATTTTTTTTTTTTTTTTTAATTAAGGCATTAAGATCAATTTCCAAAAGATGATTTTTTATTCCTCTTTTTAGTCAACTTTAGCATGGGTTCATAAACTTATGAGTGCCACTGTATCTATCTATGTAATTAAAATTAAAAATTAAAATTAAAATAATTCTTTGACGCCATCTCTGCCCTGCTATGAGGACGCATCAACAACAACAAAACATCAATGATAGAATTATGAAATATTTACAAATTGAATGTCTAACTTTCATCCATTACTAATTACCCCTGAGAGGCTGGTACATACATACGCTCAAACTGACTGCATACTGTGTTGTATACGACACATTTATCAAGCATCAATATGGAGCAGGAGGCAAAAACAGTTCTCCCCAAGGCAAGAGGGAAGTGAATGATGTTTAGCAAATCAAAAATGATGCTTTCCTCTTGGTTTAAATTGGAAAAGTTGGTGTGAGTGTGTTTGTTTACACGAGTGAAAGAGACACAGTTAGAAAGAGTAAGTGTGTTTGAGGAAGACGGCCACAGTGAAATATGTGTGTATGTGAGCCTATGGAGACTTCGGGAAGTAATAAGAACTACTTAAAAAATTTGAATTTTACAAATAGAAGCCGAAAAGAAACGGCAGGAGGCGAGTAATAACTGTGCAGCAGAGTTCACACTGCCAGAGTCCAGGCAGCACATTGATCAGGGCCTGCAGAGAAGAGAGTGTACGCACACAAACACACGAACACACACACACACACACACACACACACACACACACACACACACACACACACACAAAAATGCAAACTCAGCTACACATCTTAAATCTTAGGCTTAAATTCCTAAGCAGGGTATTTTCTACAGTTGTCTTGTCTACTGTATATGGACCCAGATAGCCAGATGACCATATCTCAGGTGAAAAAAGTACCTGACTCTGCATCTTTTCTGTATTAAAGACATGCTGCTTTTTGGATGCTTTTATATAGGCCTTAGTGGTCCCCTAATACTGTATCTGAAGTCTCTTTCCCGAAATTCAGCCTTGGTGCACAATTACAGCCACTAGAGCCAGTCCCACAATGAGCTTTCCTTAGGATGTGCCATTTCTGTCTGTAGCTTTAAATGCTATTGAGGAGGAGAGAGGGGGGGGAGGGTGGGGGTGGGGCCTTGACCAACTGCCATGCTTCGCTTGTTTTCAAGCCATGATTTCTCTCTCTCTCTTTCTCATGGGCGGGCCAAATTCTCTGGGCGGGCAAAGCAGAGAAAGGGGAGGTAACCGTCCTCCTTATGATGTCATAAGGAGGAGATTCCAGATCGGCCCATATGAGCTTTCATTTTCTCAAAGGCAGAGCAGGATACCCAGAGCTTGGAACATCTATCGCCATTTCTAGCCACTGGGGGACCACAGGAAGGCTAGGGGAACACATTAACGTTAAAAAACCTCATAAAGTGAAATTGTCATGCCATGGGACCTTTAAAGGTCCAATATGTAATATATTTACTGTAATAAATCAAGAAATTACCCCAATGTGTCATCAGATATTAAGGAAACATGCTAAGTTGAAATACTATCTTTTCTGACAACAATGCTAATGCCAGTATTTTCTCCTTTTGAAATTTCCGTTCCGTGACGGAATTTCTGTTTGTGTTTTGGCCTGTTTGTTGTTATCAACTGCCCAGTTTGTCTGCCAGGCCGGGTTGCCAGATATACCTGTAAAACCCAGCGTGCTACAGCTGTGAGGTTAGTACAGCCATAAAAGCAGCAAACAAGCGAACAGGATCAACGGAGATTGATTTTACCCAAAAAACGGCATGTTTCTAATAGTTGCGTGACCAGAGACGTAACAAATCCGTCTGGGTAATTATTGGAGATGTATCTGAAAGATGGAGACAGACCCAAAAGGACGCAGAGTTGGCTAATTTCCTCCTGAACAGGTAAGCATTAGCTTCAGGCTAATTTATCACAGCTACTACGGACGGGCATTTTTCATTTCAACATTTGTGTAGCTACTCACATAGAATTATATAGCTAGAGTACCCGAGTTGGTTACTCGCAAAAACAATTGAGACACTGCCAGTGAAGTGATCCCGACTGGTCCTGGCTAACACCGCCATGCTAACCCTGCTAACTGCTAACGTTACCAGGACCAGGCAAGCAGCCACAGCTGTTTACAACGTGTAAGCGGCTATAGCCAACAACGGTGAGTTATTTGAAGCCAAGAGAGGGGGGCTGTAAATCGGAAAGAGAGGACCTTGAGTTTGCAGTGTGTTTAGCGATTGTTGCCGTAATTCTAAGCCAATAAAGTGTGTTCAGTCGGGTGGAAAAGGACGGCAAGATAGTGGTATTTTTAGCTGTTCCTATCGTAATTCTAACACGAGGAAGTGTGTCTGTCTGGCGTGTGGAGAGGATGGCGAGGTTGTGGGATTTTTAGCAGTTCCTACAGTAATTCTAAGCCGAAAAAGTGTGTCTGTCAGTTGGGTACAGAGCTCCACGTGAGCACAGGCTTTTATGACTGTCAATATAGCCAGCATCTAACGTTAGCTACTCCGCTATGCTGTGGAGTAATGTCTGGCTATGTGGATGCTCCGGTATCAGCCTGGCAACCAAGAGTCTGGGGAGGAGGGGGTGGGGGAGACGACTCTCTCCAGTATTTTGAATTTGTACTGCAGTAACTATTTTAAACACAGTATTACATATTGCACCTTTAACAAAAACACCGGACATGTTGTGAGCTTTTTAACAGTTGCAGAAAAGAATAAGTAATTTCAGTCAGAGACACACAGATCATGTTGAGTAAGTGTTTCACTCTAAAATGAGTCTTAATTTAATCTGGTATACAAATTTTATTACGCTATCTTGGTATTTACTGCACAAACATTAGTTGTTATCCATCAGAGAAGTCTTAATCTCAAGACGTTTGTTAATGTGAGATTTATGATACAATTCAGCGGTTAATAGATATGACGTAAAGAATTGTGCAGCATTATGTCACATTGTATTCTTAAGTGATACAATTTTAGTAGTTTTTCTAAAATGACATACAGTAAAACACTAATACACAATGTTGCACTGTTGTTTCTGTACACTGCAAATCATACAGTTTAATAACACAATTAAAGTGACAGTTGGCCAACAAATAAACGGCACATTGTACTTTGTAGCTGTAAAGAGAAGTAAAATTTAAAATATATGCTTAACAGATTGTTTTCATTGCACTTTTAATGCGAGAGTGTCCTATACTTACAGGGGAAAAAATGAGAGGCAGGAACAAAAAGAGAATTTTGGCTCAACCTTTTACTTTTATAATGTTAAACCACTACAAAATCTAACTTTTTGAAATGTGCCGCTGTAAGGCTGTACTTAGGCAGAGCAGTGGTTTCAGCTAAATGCTAAGGTCAGCATGCTAATGTGCTTGCAAGGACATTGCCTTTGTCATCCCTTGAGCCATGCTGCTAGTATGCCTAAAAATAACGTTGCATGAGATTACTTAACAGAAGTTGTGGCCCTCTTACTAAGCCATACTGTAGTTTGTATATAGGCCATATTTTGTACATCATATGGAAGGCTTTATGTTAGCCATGTTCGTCGAACAGTAGCCACAGAAATGACGCTAGAGGCTCTGTCCTTTAAACAACAATACAGTTACCTCTCTTCTGTGACAATATATGAAAACATACAGATTTAGCCTTTAAAAATGTTTTCGCTTTAATCAACACAGTTGTAGTGATCCCAGCTGAACTCAAGACTCTGTAGATCTACAATCTGTCCAGAACCTCCTTTGCATTTCATTCATTTCTCAGTATAACTTCTCTCTCATTGACTCTGAACCAACACTTAATATGGGAAGTGTTTGAACGTACAAGTGTCATGCAGAGTTTGTTGTGGTTGTCATTGACAAACGTCTGCTTGCATGACTTGAGCTGTCAGTCGGGGGGCGCGCGAGGTAAGCCTCTCCCATCTGTTGCCAGACTAGCAGGTGGCCTGGATAATGATGTGCTGTAGCAAGGCTCAGACAGGTCACCAGTCAACAGAGACAGGCTGTGGGACTACTGTATGTCAGTTAATCCTTTTTGGACTATGGAAATGAAAGTGAGAGAACAGTATAAGCTTCTCAATGAATGGATTTACCTTGGTCAATGCACCCAGATTGTGTTGAACCACAGCAAACTCCTTATATGCAGGAATCCCAGCTTGCATCTGTCTCTTTTCCTGCTTGGGGTGACAAGATAGACTTTCTTTTAACACACTAGTCCTGTGTTCATGCTATTTGACCTCAAGCAAGAAACTCATCCTACCAGGTCCAGTGGTGCTGCTCTGTAACTGACCTGAGCTCTCAAGTCTCTATGGAGGTGGATGAGAACACTTGATTCATTCTGCCTTGTGCTGTATAAACCAGCACACTGTGCATTATTACAATTAGAAGACTGCATCTAACACAAAAAATATTCCATAAGCAAAAGCAATTAACATTTCAGCAGGACCATCACCATCAAAACATAAATGTCCAGCATTAATGGACTGTAGCAGAAACTCTACTTTGTGTGTACATGGACCTGGCTTTTACCGTAAGATCTTTCTTGATAACTTCCAACTTTGCACAACATAAACATGGCGAAGGGACAACATCTGAGGTGATTGCTATATTATTGATGTAAAGAAAAAAGAAGTAGCAACAGCGACAACAAGCTCTATCAGTTTCTTTTAAAAGCTTTCCAACGTTGTTGTTGCCGTTTGTTCAGTGTCTGCAGCTAACCTTCCTTCACACCCTGATATAAAGCCCCCACCATGCATGATCTTAATGGAAACTTGTTAATGCATAATGTGAACAAAAATGTCTCGTCAAAAGCAAGCAGATCAGTGCTTTAAGACTTTAAATTTAGTAACTGCCAGCAATCAAAGGTTGCACTTTTTTTTAATCAATCAAAGCTACCGTTAAAAGTTGACTATTAGAGATGAGCATAAAACAAAGACTTGTATTATGGATAACTATAATCACCACGATAACGATGATTACAGCATAAAAATGGCACCACTATTTCCTCAAATATCCCCAGGCAGATGGATTCATCAACTTGGACAGCGACACAGATACCAAAGTCTTAAAGGGGAACTATGCAGGTTTTTTTTTAGCTTAATTTACCTTAACTGAACAGCTTTGAAGTCATTGGAATGGTTATATGACTTTTTCGGGTTGAATGGTGGTCGTCTCGCTCCCCCCTAGCGCCTGTGAGCGGAAAAGCCACCCTTGCAACTTTCGGCCGGCGAGCAGCCAGCCTCAGCGTCAGGAAATATCGCGTGATATCAGGTCTCGCGATGTAACGAATTGCTTCACGGCACTGCACACATACAGGAACCGACTAGCTATAAGAACAAGGTAGCGATGGAGTTTGTAACACTATCTTCATGGCTGAGCCGGCAAAAAAGAAGCAGAAAGCTAGGAAAGCATTGTCGGAGGAACAGAGAAAGAGGAAACGGCAGACTGACCGAGCGAGGAGTCAGACACGAGTAAATATCGGACCTGCGTTTTCAGAATGGCGAGAACTGAGACAAATGGAAGCCTGCAAATCCGATGCTGACCTGGCGTTCTTGCTGTTGCACTTGTAAGTATTTTTGATCAGAAACTTTATCTGCCACAGAGCTTCTTGTCAGCTTGATGTTGGCAAACACAAGTAGCTTCTGCTCCGACAGCGTTCTAAGGCCATTGTAGGAAAAAAGAATAATGTTACAGACCCGGGAGAGAAGGGTAATATTTCAAGAAAAACCTCAGTGGACATGGCTCCATGCGATCGCCAGCTTCTTTGAAAACAAATGCACATGACCAGAGGGAAAAGATGAGAGCGGGGAGAGTCGCCAACGAGTTTTTACGACAGCGTTGCCAAATATCTATTCTGAAGCTGTAGGTGGAGCTCTATAGAGAAACCTGCGAGCAAAATGTGATAAAACAGTGAAGAAATTGCCAAAACTGCATAGCGCCCCTTTAAACACTGACATTCAGCACAAACAAATTCCAATCATAGTTAAAGGTGCTCTAAGCGATGTTGGGTGACGTTACTTCTTGTTGACGTTCAAAGTATTTTCAAACAAAACAAAGACTAGCTCGCTCCTCCCTCCTCCTCATCCCTAACCCCCCCCAAATCCTTCTTGTCCGTTATTGGCTGAACACTGGAACACAGTTTGTGTTGCATGGTCCAGGTTGGACCACTTTGTTTTTGTTGGCGTGTGTGAACCCTAGGCTGTCTACAGAGACAGCGTTTTTTTACAGTGTGTTTAGGGGACCGGCAGCTCGCAGATAGTGAGGAGATGTTTGCTGTATGTGACAAAACATGTTGTAGCCTAAAAAACGCGTGACATCGCTTAGAGAACCTTTAAAGAAAATGAAGTTATCTCAAACAAGACATACACAAGACACACTACATTTGTATTCCAGCTTAAAGGTGACGTTAAATTTTCATGTTCAAATAATGAGGTAAAAGTATTTCTAAGCTACTGCGGTGTTAACATTGTTGCATTTAGCTGCATGCTACCTAGGGTTGGGTAAAGAAACCCGCTGCTAATATGACACTGGTGCCCAAACGACTGGTATCTACAGGACCGAATAGTAACACGGATTGCGGTGCCTCATTTCGGTGCCACTGAAATGCCTGCGCTTCTCTCTGGTGCTCCGAAACGGACGTTACAGGCAACAGAAGCATTGCTGCACGTGACGCTAGTTAACACTACACTTGACAGCAAGTAACGTTAGCCTACCATTAGCTTTTGTCGTTTAACAGCAATTTACTTGTGATATAAGTTATTTGTACAAGTTATTGTTAGTACGTTATTAATGACCATAGTGCCTTAGGAATAAACAAGTTGTTCTTTAATGTTGCCGACTATCGTTTTTTTTTACTTTTGTAAACGTATTGGTTTAGGCACCGCCACCGTTTTAAAAGTATTGCTTTAGCATCGGTATCGGAAAAAACCCAAACGATACCCAACCCTAATGCTAACGGCAGTAAAAGATGTAATCTTGGCTGCCAGTGTAGGTAATTTCTTCCAAATTTTGGGTCATATAACTGCTGGGACATGTTCTGTTGTGCATTTGGCTTAGAAGCCTTTATTAGTGATTTTTTTACCATACAAAGTCTGCTATATACTCTGTTGCAGTAGCTCCAGCTGCAACTAGTGAAACGACAGCAGAGCCGAGATTCCAGGAAACACGCTGGCTAATCAGAGCAGAATGGGCTTTTTCGGGAAGGGGGCTTAAAGAGACAGGCGCTCCGACAGAGCATCTCAGACAGAGGGTGACTACAGGAGCAGCAGCAATGGGCAGTATGAGAAAAATAAAGTCTAGGCGCCCCGTGGACTTTTATTAGAGAATATATGAACACTAGAGCAACAACTTGACTGTGTAGTGTTTGTGTTACATTAATGAGTATTTCATGAGTATCTGTATCACCCAATCCCCCCTGTCTTCAAGGTGTATGTTATTATAATGTATGTCTTTAAGGTATCTTGGGAATTATGTTGTTGTTATTGTCTTTATTGTTTTGTTTTTCTTTTTGTGTCCTTTTTGTTTTGGAAAATGTTTTTCTTTTTTATTTAAAAAGAAAAAAAAAGAAAGAGAGTGTGTTTTGACCATTAAAGCATGTAAACATGTCCTAGTACAAACACAAAATACAAGTATGAACCTGAAAATGCTATATAATAGTTCCCCATTAAAGTGGCTATATGTAACTTTCAGTTTGTCTTGATTTCAGCGCCCCCTTTGGACAAAAGCAGTAGTGTTTTTACCACACTTGCTGACGTAAAGATCTAGGAGTTAGCGTTACGGGGAGGTCATATAGTTGCGATGAATGTTTTACTCAGACAGATAATTCATTTACAATAAGAGAATACGTTACAGATGCATCGTTGCATTTCAAGTGTTGCATACGTTAACTTAGCCTACTTTGGATGTATCGTGAGCTAAACCGGGTATCACTGTCAATGTAAGACAAAGCAATTAGAGATTGTTGTAGCAATCAACGTAATAAATTAGATTAATATAGCGCATTTCATTAAACCCAAGGACGCTTCACACAGGTACAGGGGAACAAGTGAAAAGAAAATAGTAGGCCAACACAAACACGGACTAAAAGGAACAAAACGTCCACGCTAAATGGAAGAGGGGCGTCATTTCATGTCAGCTACTGATGTACAACCACATCACGCAATCTAAAGTTATTTTATGAATGAAATAGACATATTACATACCTGAGGGCCAATTCGGGGACGTTTTTGAATCATTTACAATCCCGTTGTCTCCATCTGTCCGACCGAGTGCCAGTTGTCTTTCACTTTCCCTTTTAGCTTAGTTTAATTTCCTTCTTTTCTGTGATGGCCCTGCCGCAGTATCAGCCATAACTACAACTCATAACTTCTAAAATCTAATTAAAATACAATTAGGCCTACATAAAGAAATCCCCTGCTACCTTTTACCTGCATACTCACTAAAACAGGCTTTTCCGGTGTTCAGCCCAGATCTGTGACCCGTTAGAATGTGTGCTCTGTAGCGCCATCTACCTGCCGTAAATCATTTTGCATTCTTTTCACTGTTTGTCTCGTTTGCTGTTACAGGTCATTTATGATCATCAGATGGAACATTACACAGTTTCAGAAACATTTAAAAGTTACATATAGTCACTTCTAGTAACTAGTTACAAATTACCGTTTTTTTATACCATTCCTGTCCAGTGAAAACCATGTATCTCCAAATTTGGTGATTTTGAATTTACATTTTTTGATAAACTGAAGGATAAAGTGTTTTGGTTTAAGAAAATCCTCCTATTTCTTAATCTAAATAAACTATTTAGAAACCGTCTTGGATCAGCTGGAAAATACATCTCAAAAAGCTGAAAACAGGGCTGTTTTTCTGACACCAAGAACAGCTGTCTTTTTAGAGATCCATGGTTCTCACAGGACAGCAACGCTAAAAGCATATGATAATCTTATAGAATATGATGCATTGCTGTTGATTAAACTACCCAACAGTATATAAAGTAGTTAACATTACCACCAAAACCTCAAACAACTACAGCAATAAAATGCAACATACACATTAATGCAGCAGCATTATTAATCCAAAAACATCATATATAATAGTAAAACACTGACCGGGAACATTTTACTGCACAATGAGTAAATGAACGATGAAGTTATAATAGTCCTCAAGTAAGGTTCTGATACTTTACTTAAGTAAAGGATCTGAATACTTCTACCGAGACACACACACACACACACACACACACACACACACACAAGCACCATGTCTGGTCTTTGCTACTTGATGCTCTTAGAGGATAAGGATTGCTTTTGAGACGTCTCAGACCCTCTGTTCCCCTCTTACGCACGCACGCACACACACACACACACACACACACACACACACACACACACACACACACACACACACACACACACACACACACACACAAAAGGGATTAGGATATTGACGACCTCAGAGTTGACATCATATGTGACTCTGTTACTGGGGAGTTACCACGGCACCACTGACTCTATGATGAGCATAACACACACATGCACACAAACACACAGACCCACACTCACACACACACACACACACACACACACACACACACACACACACACACACACACACACACACACACACACAAAGTAAAACTGGCCCCTCTCTGTCAAATCCTATTAAAGAAGAAGAAATGGTTGAAGGTTCTAATCCGCCTGCTCAAACCTGAGCTGAAGTGCATGACAGACACACAGAAAAGAGTGGCAGGCAGAGAGAGACAGGCAGATACAGATAGATACATGTTGAGTGCACACTCTGTGGTATTGCTTTTGAACAAAATGTAAAAACTTAAGCCAAAAGGAAACCATGTGGTTCCTGCTGACAGCAACAATTTGAACACTACTTACTCTGGAAACCTGCTCGTAGTTATCAAAGCTTTTTCTTTAAAAAGGAGAAAGGAAGCAATTTCTAGTAACAAAAGCAATGCTGCCTTGTTGCCAGTGATGGATGATGGTTACATATTGACAAGAGTGTCTGTTACTGGAGAAGAACAGGTTGTATTTACAGAGTGACTGTTTTTTGCTGATATCTGGTAGTTATTTTTAAGGTACAAAATGAACCATGCTCACACAGACTGTGCCTTTACAATTTTATTTTTTATAACAATGATTTTATAACAATGATTTATGTTATAACACCAATGCTGTGCAATTTTTTTTAATAAATAAATCCAGTCAAACTGAAAATGTTCTTTCATTTTGCCCATTTGTTGGGTTTTGAACTGCTCACCAGTCTTGTTCTCTATTCTTGTTCTGAAGTAGATGAGAAAAGGACATTTTGCCTAAGTACACACTCATTTTGTTTACAATTCCGTTTAAAATCAGATCACGCTACATATATTAAAATATAATTGAAATAATACAAGATTTCCTTTCTGAGGCTCTAAACTTGAGTTGAATGGGTTAATTTGGGTTAATTCCCATCAGAATCGTGATTTGAACAAATTAAAACCCAATTAGCAGACTTAAACAGATTTGGAAGATAAGGAAGATAAGAAAGATAATCTTACATCAGCGCTTTTCCCCGAATTTTGCAATGAAGCAAAAGCCTGCTCAGTGATAAATGTGCTGTGCGCTTTCCCCCCATAGCTGTTATACAAGTGATTAAGATAGTTTGGTGTAATAATAAAAGTACTCCTGGTTGATTTTTTTAATATGTAGATTGTTAAGTAACAGAGATTCTGAAATGTACTCAGGGGAAAGTTATAAGTACATGTTGTACCATTGCAGCTTATGTTACATTATACAGTACAGGTTATACACATACAGTACTGAGAATATTATTACCTAACTCACATTACAGCGTTAAAGACCCATTAAAGTCTGGAACATCCACTATGTGGGGGACGGTCATGGATGATATTATTTACCTGTAAAAGAGAACCTTTTTTTGTCTTGTTTGTCTGTATGTTTTTCTATTGGAAACATCCAAACATGGTTCTGCCAAAAGGAATGTAATTGTTTTTTTTTTTAATTTTTAACAAAGATGAAGTACCTGTACCTGGCAATTCAAGGGAAAAAGCTGCACCTTTATTTCCATATCTTCTAAATGGATCAACAGATGAATTTTTACCAGGGACATGTAGCTTTAGCCTCAGTCTTTTAGCATTTAAGTATGTATGTATTCTTCAAGGGCTTATTTGCATCATTTGCAAGTGTCTCACTTTAAAAAAGGAGTCAACCTGAAACATTAAAAAGTCAGCAGGAGTTTGAGTTTCTAGCCAACTCATGGAGTTCCCTTGATTAGCTCAATAGCTGCAGTTGAGCGACAGTCATCATTTCAGACAACAAAATTATGTTTACTTCAAAGACCAATTGTTTTGGTGGTAAATCTGCTACCGTTACCGTTGTACAGTTAACTGCATACATTATGTCCTGTGCTAGTTTGGACCGACTGACAGGCATACTGTTGCAATAAACCACCTAAACTCCATCACTTCTAGTTGCCTCCATCCTAAAGCAGTGGATCACTGTTAATCTGATTGATGAAAACAGACATGATGCTTGATTGATGGCTGGAGCGAAGGAGTGGCCATATACAAGATATCAATCATTGCTGTGGGGCTGGTTTGTTTCACCGAGGGACAGTGAGTGATGATTTGACCCCTGGACCTCTTAAAATCATTCATCTGAAAGGTGGGAGACGGAAGAGATGGGGGGAAAGAGAGGAGGAAAATAGCAACAAAGAGAACGACAGAAGGTGAAGAAGAATAAGACAGGAAGAGAGGTTCTGTCCGAGCTGAAGCAATCAGCTTATTACACAGATTTCAAAAGAACAAACACTCAAAACATCTCCTCTGATGGAAAAGAGTAGCAGTTCACACTCAGCCTTGTGTCATTATCGGATATATGGACCGTAACGCAGATCTGATCAATTGAAATTACCCTAATTGATTGATTGCTGGAGTGAGGGGGTCGGTCAGACAGATCAGCTGTTAGTGTGAGGCCAGTTTGTCATCATCTAGGCATGATAAGCGATGTTGTGACCTGTGAAATACTCATTATTCATCCGTCAAGAGATTGTCAGATGTCATGGAAGATGAAGACAGATAGTAGGCAGGGTTTCTGTAGGTTTTACCAAGTCAAATTTAAAGCAGACATATTACGCTCATTTTCAGGTTCATAATTGTATTTTAAGGTTGTACCAGAATAGGTTTACATGGTTTAATTTTCAAAAAACACCATATTTTTGTTGTACTGCAGTGCTCTCTCTCACTGCTGCAGATCCTCTTTTCACCTGGTCTCTGTTTTAGCTACAGAGTGAGACCTCTTTTCTTCTTCTTCTTCTGTACTATCTTTGATTGCACTGCACATGCCCAGTAGCTCAGATGTAGATCATGTCAGCTAGCTAGCTCCATAGACAGTAAAAGAAAGGCTGTTTCTACAACTTCGGTCAGTTACAAGGCAGGATTTGCTGGGAGACTTCTAAATGAGGGCGCACATGTAAGTAGTTCTTTTGTAGATTATGGTGAACTTGTGTGTTGTAGCAGTGCTTTGCTATTGAGAACGAGGTAGCATTCTAGCGTTAGCATGCTAGCGTTAGCATTAGCGTTAGCATGCTAACGCTACGAGCTAATGGTTGCAGTTAGCCTGCTTGTTTCGGCTTGTGACGTCACAAGCCGTGCCGATTTTGAACAGCTCACCCAGAGACTGAAGGCAGGACACATTCAGAAACCGTATCTCACTCTAAACAGCATGGATGGATTTTTTTCAAAGTTTGTATGTGTGTGGAAGCACCAGAGACACAACATAACACCCCAAATCCCAGAAAAAGTGATTTTTTCATAATATGGGCACTTTAAGACTTTTTAAGACCATTATGAATGAAATTTAAGACCTATATCACAACATTAAAAACAAAACAAAAAAACAGCAGATGTCAGAGTCAGGAAACATCTGAAACAATTCTCTGATTTCCTCATTTGCATTATAGGACTGGTGTCACCCCTGTGGAGGACCCAGAGTAGGTTTGAGTATCGTTTGGGGTTTTTCTGATACCGGTCCTAAAACAATTAAACTTCTAAAATGGTTTTGGTGCCTTAACGGTGCCTGAATCGATACTTTAAATAAAGAAGAGCACTGCTTGTCTATTGCTAAGGCCATATGGTCAATTTTTTTTTTTTATTAAGAATGTAATCATTACTTATAACAAAACTTATTTTACTACTCAAATGCAGTTATACGACAAAAAGAAGAACCACTAGATGACAAAAGGGTATTTTACAATAACATTGAATGCACCACTAACTTGCCAACTGTAATTGAACATACCATTAAGTTATGTGTTGTTTCTCCGACAACACTTTAACGTTTAGCTTTCAGTATTTAACCGTATATAAGCAGCTACTGGCTAACGTTCGGCTAACGTTACCTGCTGCGAAGTGTAATGTTAACTAATGTTAAGGCGCTGACACACCAACCCTATTATCGGCCGTCGGACAGTCTGGCGAGGTCGGTGACTCAAGTCTGTTTGGTGTGTTCCGTGCCGTCGTCAGTTGGAGGAGCTGTCGCGTTCATTTTGGCCGATTTGACTTGTTGAATCAGCCAGTGGGCAGTCGGACTCAATGACCAATCTGATTGGTGGAGTGCTAGCCCTTGACTAGCGAATCAGTGCACGAGAAAACTGACAATGCCAGTATCTTCTTATTACTAGCCATCGTATTTTCAATGACAACAACAATCCTTCTTGACTACTATCAACACTCTCTGATGAAAACAATGACTGACAACAGCGTGCTCTGTGTTTACCAAGGGGGTAAGCGAGCCTCCACAAAGCGTACCTCCTATGGAGCCATTTTGATGCTAACAAGCCATCACCTGCCGTTAGCATTCCATTGACTGCCATTCATTTTGGCGCCACTTTGACAGCAAATAACTTTACATCTGAAGCGTTTAAAGACTATTTGTCCATTGTTTATTTCTAAAGAAACACAACAATGTATAAAAGGCTCCATTACCTTGTATCTCACATTATAGCTCCGTAGCAGGCATTTTTGTAAAAATAGGCTAACGATTGTGTCATAACCACGCGACTTACTGTCACACTGTAGACAAATTACTGTACAGTCAGTTGAAGCTTGCAGGCAGTTTTGACTTACATTAGCTGTTTAAGTTTAATTACTAATGTTGCCTAGCATTTTAGTTAGCAATAATTAGCCTGTGTCCATGTTATCTCCTTACATATACCTACGCTCTCCGTCTCTGCTAGACTGGGAATGATTGAGATTTCTCTTGGCACAGCTACCAGAAGACTTACAACTTTCAGACAGGTTGCTCACGTCACATCTACGTCGTCAAGCTCAGTTTGAGGCTGCGCAGCAGAGATGGGGACTCGAGTCTGAGACTCGGACTCGAGTCGCACTTAAGTCGCACAAACAGCTGACTTCAGACTTGACTCTAAATTTATTCATGCATTTCTATTTTCTTTTATTGCCGCATATACGTTGGGGAAATGTATGACGAGCTGCATGTCCCCTGCCCTTTGCCATAATGTGCAATGTAACGCATGCGCTATGCCTTATGTGCGCACACTCACATATAAAAAAAAATGCACTGACGATGGCGTCACCAAGTCCTCCCAGAGTTGTGCCTTTTGTCATTAGTTTTGCTTTCAATAACTTAAAAAACAGTGGCAGTAAGCGAACAGCTACATGCAAGGTGTGTGGCACCAAGATAAATGATGCCGGATTCATCAGGCATCTCAAAAACGCACCCAGATAGGTCAGTCACTTGCTAATATGAAAGAGACGTTAAATTTAGCATATATCGTCACAGGTAACAAGTTAACCATCGCAAAGTGTTGTGCTAATGCTGGGAACAGGCACATTGTATCTCTATAGTTAGTAGTTGCTGAGGCTCAGACATCCATGGCACACAGGAGGCGGATTTTGCACATATTTCTGTTACTATAGTCCTATTTACTATTTAATTATTTCATCCATGCGTGGCACAGCGGATCCGTGTGCACTGTCCCCTGCCGTGGAGACACTGGCCTCACTAACCTCTCCTTCTGAGTCGGATCTCCCTCGCGCTGGACTCCGTTTCACTGAGCGTACTAACACTTAGAAAATAAATGGCATTACATCAGTGAGTTCAAACTGCTTATTGTGCGTAATTTGGACTGACACTGAGATGCATGTTGTTCTGTAACTGGTGTGGCGCTGCCACTATTCTCTTGATTTCCAATTTTTTTGAGTGAAAGAGACGTTACATTTAGCATATATCGTCACAGGAAACAAGCTAACCTTCGCCAAGTGTCAATGCTGGGAACAGGCAAATTGTATATTTATAGTTGTATCCATATGATGTGACAGACTTAGGTTAGGTCCGAGGGCTAGGGGGATGTGTTAAGTAGACCCCATAAATTTACTGATTTTGATACTGTACTATGGATGGTAGCCACAGGACATGCTTTGAAGTCATAAGATTTAACAATACAGTGTTAGGGACAGATCAGATGGCCAGAGACTTGAGACTTGACTTGGACTCGTGGCAAAAGACTTGAGACTTGACTTGAACTAGCCCCTCAAAGACTTGAGACGTGACTTGGACTAAAGCTCAAAGACTTGAGACTCGACTTGGACTTCCAAAAAATGACTTGTGAACATCTCTGCTGCACTTACTTAGCAGTAATGCCGGAAAAGAGCTTCTAATAGAGTTCACTGGTCTCAGTGGAAGGCTACGGCATCGCTGTGTCTATTTCTTTAACTGTCTATGGTGTTTACTAGGTCTAGAGAGATGTTCCGTCATTTCTGGTTTTCATTTTTTGGGCGACAATACAGATTAGCGCCGCCTGCTGTTATGGAGACGTATTAAGTCTCACGCACATGCAGAACGTACGCTCAAGTCAGCGTCACTTCGGTGTGTTCCAAGGCACTTTTTTGACCTCGGGGAGCAGACTGATCAGTCCGACTGCCTTTTCTGCCGACAGTCGGCCATCGGGTTGGTGTGTCAGAGCCTTCACATGCAGCGATGCTTCTGTTGCCTCTGATGTCCGTTTTAGAGCACCAGAGAGCAGTGCAGGTATTTCAGTGGCACCGAAATCCGCGTTGCTATTCGGCCCGGTAGATATATATCAGAACCAGGTTTTGGTAGCCCTACCCAACCCAGAGCGCCTCCGCTATGTGTGTGTGGGGGGGGGGAAACGATGAACAACACACAGCACAGTTTTAAACTGATTAGGTGTAATGTTTTCATAACCCAATGTGTACTTCTAGCTTTGGTTGCTCAAGACAGTAGGCTACACACAGCTACGGATTTGACCACAACAAACAAGTCCTGCCTTCTACTTCCTGTTAATATGTCTTTCTATTTTGGAATTTTGAATAGAGTACCGAAACGGCAGTTTCACAGGATCTAAACAAACTTTCGAAGTGGTAGACTTGGCATCATATCTAGCTACCTAGTACATTGTGTTTTAATAACGTGTTTTACCTGCTAGGCAGCAGCTTAGCCACATATATAAAAATATACTAATGTCATAGAACCCTTGCAAAATTATTTTAAATAGATTAAGCTGTGACATTAGGTGCTTAGCAAAGTTAGCTTATTTCACCTGTAGTATATTTACTTGTTGATGCCTGGAACATGTCCGTTATTTTGGAGCATTTTGCTGCCTACTCCTCCATAATTTTTTTCCTTCTTGAGTGTCTGACCTTCTCAGCGCAACCTTTCCCTTTTCTTTTTTGGCTTTCCATCATTAGACTCCCACACTGTTAACGTTACCGATAGACTTCCAAACGTGACAAGGAAAAAAAGAGGTGTTCGATGGCTTTACATCATAGGCCGACCAGGGCTATGCCATTTGGGGAGGGGCCGCTCACTGATCCCCCTATATTTCTGAAAATCCTAGACGTTTGTGACCTGCACTTCGTTAGTGCTTTCTGATTAGCCTGTGTTTGTACTGAAATAAGAGGCTGCTGCGGCCCGCAATATGGGTTGAGCAGAGGCTGCACAGTTTGACCAGCGAGCAGCGGCCGCACACCAGGCCGCCGGATGGTGTTGCTAAGAACTTGCAATGTATAACTATTATCAGACCGGCCCTCAAGGCCTCGAAACACTACCGGCCAAACCGCGAAAAGTCCCAACTCTCCTGATTGCCCTTCCACTACTGACCGCCAGTATAGACTGTATAATTATACATATACTTGTATCGCTATGCTCGCCTTTGGTATGTTAAATAGTAGAACGTGATCACACATTCCATCATACAAAACTCCACATTGCGTAACATTAACCAGGCATACATAACGTTATTTATTATTCACCATAAGGCCACTAATGAGTAGCATAAACGGTTCGTGGGCGTGGCATAAGCACTGTCTGTAGAAATAAGCCACTACGGTAGCGAGGCTAACAATAGCCATGTTAGCTCATATCAGCTCTAATACTTTGGGAACATCTGCAAAGAGATATTAAATTGGTGGTGGTGATGGTGCAGTGGATATGACACATGCCTTTGGTGTGGGAGACCCGGGTTCGATTCCCACTGCGGTACATCAACCAATGTGTCCCTGAGCAAGACACTTAACCCCTAGTTGCTCCAGTGGCGTGCGACCTCTGACATATATAGCAATTGTAAGTCGCTTTGGATAAAAGCTTCAGCTAAAATAAATTACTTAACAGTGCCGCCAGTGGATCACTAGTAGCTGACCATCAGCCACTTTTCGATCTTGGCACTACTGCGGAAAAACAGCGTTACATGGACATAGGAAAATAAAGACCTGTTTAAAAGTAATTTAAGACCTAGACACTATATTTCAGCAAAAGACTTTTTAAGGCCTTTAATTTTGATTTTGAAATGTAAGGCTTTTTAAGACCCCACGGAAACCCTGAGTAGAATAGATAAATTACAAAGCAGATTTCCAATGTGGCACACCAAAATAAATAGATAGAATTTGAATCAATTATTTAACTCAAAGAATCACATAAAGATTGCTAGTGATACAAAAAAGGAGTTGAAGATATGGGAAAGCAGACAGGCAAATAAAGAGACAGGCAAGTGGGTAAACAGACGAGACAGACAAAGTGAGGAGAAGTCATTTCTTTCCACCTTTTTTACTCTCTTTTGACACTTTTATTTCCTTCTCTCCGGCTTCCTCTCTCCCTCTTTGTGGCTGAGGGCAATGATTAAATCAGTGATGGGGTTCAGGAGGGCTTTGTCTTGTGCAGTCTGTATAATATGATTCTTATGAGATATTACTAGTAAATAATTCATACACTCAAGTGACACAAACAGGCACACAAGCACATTTACGCATTAGCATGCGCATACTGTACTATAGTTACACGCACACACTTGCGCGCATGCATATATCCATACACTGAACCAACGCGGGGCACAACATCATTTTCCAGTTAAAGACATAATTCAGCCATTTTTCAAAGCAATTATGCATGGTACAGCCTACAGGCAAAACTGCAATCTAAACTTTATATTTTGTGGCTAAAGCCATTTCACTATCTTAAGATATTTTGCATTTTACTGCATCATGCCTCAGTGTGGAGAAAAGTGCAGAAACCTGTACAACCATAGAGGAAAGTGATGTTTTTCTATGAGCCTTCGCACATGTGCATTTGGAAATGAGAATCCCGACTTCCCAACAGATCAGCAAACTTTCTGTTGAGGTCTTTACACAGGTTAAACCGAGCGCTGCAGCTGGCCCTCAGCTAGGGCTGCACGATATGAGGAAAATATGCGATAACGTTGTAGAATATCGCGATAACGATGTTACTTGCAATAAACAAACAGATATTAAAGTGTACTCAGTTCTGCCGCTTTCAATATTCTGCTAAAATACAACACGTTGCTTGTTGAATTTAAAACAAATGAAAGGAAATCATTTCTAACATTCTTTTATTGAACAAATTGAATTGAATATAAAAGGCAGCACTAAAAAAAATGGCCGTTACATTTTGATGTGCAGTTTTCTACTGATATTTTCTTTCACATAAAACAAAAAATCTGTTTTGTGTCTATTGTGACTGTGACCACCAGCACTGGGATATGTGCTGCCTGAATTTGAGTTGCTACAGCGGCTAACTGCAGGTCTGTCTCCGGAGCTGCTGCCGGCTCTCCACCCGGCGAAGTAGGCTACCAGCGGCGGGGAGTAAGGCCGAGGGGCCGCGGGATGCACTAGCTAGGTAATTCTTGTCTCATTTGTCGTCTGATAACAGTAAATTCATCATATTCAGTGCCCCATGTCACTATTTTCCAAGCTACTGTAAGTATTGAGTCGATTTAAGTGTCTCACTGACTTCAGTTTGTGATAGGTGTTACAAGTAGAAGGTGCTTATTTGATTTCATTGCTCCTTAATTCTAATAAGGGGAGATTTTATGTCACATTGCAGGGATGCAAGGCCTTAACAATACCCAGACTGGATGGTAATTAAAGGGCATTTTCACAGGATCTTACAGTACGTGTGATTAATTTATATCAGAGGAGGAAACCTTTCCCTTCATGCCCCAGAGGGTCTTCTCCTAAGCATAGGGGTGAATTTAGAAGAAGAGACCAGAGACATTAATTCCTTGTTCCTCTTTCTGGCCTTCTGTCTCTGACTTACTCTCTTCCCATTTCTTGCAAATACAAAGGAAGGAGATCCTTTCGTTTGTATCTGGGTTTATTTATTCATTTTACATTTTTGCTTTATCAATGTACACAGAAACTGGACAAATAGGAATGTGGATGATGCGTGACAAAGGCCAAAAGCTAAATCAGAACAACAACATTGTGATTGTGTAGTAAACGGCTTGCTACTGTAAGTCACAGATGCCATCATCTGTGACTTTAAATCTGCACAAAAATGTAATTTATCCGTCAGACTCGGCGAAAGACGCTGGGGGTGTTTAAGTGTCAACAGTAAAATGAAATAGTATAAAATAAAGACAGCTTAAGATATAAAACACTGTGGAGGCTTCCTCTCATGCAAATGTGTGAAAAAAGAAGAGCACCTGTTAATTATCCATTGGATTATGGCAAAAATCTGAGTTGCCCCCGTAATACATTACATGTATATGATATACCCTGGTTATTCCAGTTGATCTAGTTACACACTCTCAGAAAACAGACAGATTTTTGAGAATTTGTTTGTTGTGGAACGAATGAATGTTAGGTTACACATACACCCAGTTCATTGCTTCTTGACTTGTTTGCTTGTGACAGCAATTTGATTTGTTATTGAACAAATTTTTAAGCATGACATATTTCATTTTTTTCCCTGACAGTTTGCTTCAGGCAACACATTTGGTGTTGTCGTAAATTCCCGAGCATTCGTTTGACACATCAGCCACGAGACCCCTGTTGTCAGAACGTGTTTCAAGTTGTGAATGCTGCTATCAAGGACACATCCTCCCTGTCACAGCTGTGGGTGTAGACCACTGATACCTAACCTGCACACATGACCCAGTAGTGGAGTATAAAGAAAGAACACCAACTTTTTGTAGTTGCACATGCAACCAAACATCTGTCAAGTGCAACTAATCATTTTCATTGGTTGCACCGGTGCGCCTGATATTTAGTGGGTCTGTCTCTGTGTGCATATGTATGTAGCGTTTTTTTTTTCTCACCCACATTCTGCAAAGACCTGCTCCTACTCTGCCTCTTCTCGGCCTCTTATTGTTCTTTGCTGCATGCGGGTGGTGGAAAGAACTAAGTCATGAGTGTATGTGTGAAACTGCGCTCTGCACTCCTCCTTGAGCGACATCACAACCTAGATCTATTGATTGGTTTTCATCAAGAAAAATACTGTGGTGCCTGTTACACCTGTCCCTGGGCCTGAAAGGCCCAGCCCAGACCTGACATCAATGGTGGAGGTAACCGCTCCACCACCTGTCTCCCCTTTCCCCTGTAAGATGCTTAATCCTGACTCAACATCTGCGGCGGAGATGGCCTCATCTGACCTCGAGCCAGAAAAAATGTGGGTGATCCTAAATTACATGCTGGTGCACCCAGGGGTTAAACAAGTCAATCAATCTAATTGGCAGTTTCATATATCAGTGTTTCTCGTTCTTTCAGAAATAACGCCAAATATCGATTCCCCTGTTCATTCTCTGCAGCGCACGCTGTGAGTCCAAGCACAAGGCGACCGTCTGTGGTGAGTTCACGTGTCTGTAAAAATAGCAGGACGGTCACTATCTGTTAAAAACAGTTGAACAGGTGAAGATCACATTGCCGGAAGTGATCAACATGGTAGCATGTTTTTAGCTGAGCTAGACAGAGAATATTCAGTTAAAACAGATCGGCAATGCTGTTCTGCCCTTATTGTTCTCCGTTCTCCGTGTAAGTTAGCTGGAAGTGAATGGAGCCCCCCCTGGAGTCTAATAATGCTCATTAGTTCTTCGTGAGCTCTTTGTGACACTAAAGTCTATAAATTAACCCATAAGGTTCAGTAATGTGCTGCGTGACTGGAATTTAATTTCCCCATGTGGAGCTGATGATGCAGGATGACAGTTGCCACAACTTCCCAATCAGTGAGGTACCTGTCAGCTAATACGACTTCATGCTTTCAGCTCTTGGTTAATTACTAAAGTATATTAATAATCCCTACAGTACAATATGTTGACTTTAGGACAACAGCTTTAGGAGTCATAGAAAGAGATCTCACAGAAGGAAAACTTGACCATTATTTAGGCATAAATATAGTATTTCATGTAGATGTTCATAAAAGAAAAAACTCAAATGTAGATGAAGACAAGCATAAAGACACAGGAAGAACTGATCCAGGTGAGTGCCGTTTGATAAAGAATAAAGAAAGCAGTCTAATCTTGTACATTCATATTTTCCCATATTTTCTATGTTAATCGTGTCTCTCTGAATGCTATTTTACATTAATGTACTGTCCTTCGGGGGACACAGTAACTCACACTGCTTTACCAAACCCTGAGGACATTTTTCAATTATTAACCGCAGACTCAGGCACACACCACCTCACACAGTCACCTACACATCCACACGCACACTTTCACAGTCACATAGAGAATGAGAAAGAGGCAAAGAAATTGAGAAATCAATCTATCTATCTATCTAGCTAGCTGTCTATCTTTGTATCTATCTATCTTTGTATCTATCTATCTATCTATCGTATATAGTATACTACATAGCCAAAAGAATTTGGCCAACCAAACACTCAAACACTACGCCAGTAGTCGATAAACATCTTCTTTAAACACCAAGGTTATTAATATGCTGCTGGAACCCAGCTGCAGGGTTTTTCTCCCATTCAGCCACAAGCGCACCAATGGGGTCAGCCACTGATGTCGGGCAATACGGCCCGGCTCTCAGACGGCGTTCCAATTCATCCCAAGGGTATTGGACGCTGAAGGGGTCAGGGCTCTGTGCATCTCTCTAAATAATCCTGGTAAATAGATCAACTTAAACAGAATCAAGATAAACAAAAATGCAGCCAAACAGGCTGATGTGAGCCCTGCTGGTCCCAGTTGTTCAAGGCACCATCTGTATGCACTCAGGGAGGTTAGCGAAAACAAAACAAACACACCCTCCAGACACAATTAAAAACAGCCCCTTTCTGAGGGAAACTTTTAATATAGACAGACAGACCCATGAACCTTCCTCTGTGGTTCTTGCTTTCCCTCTTAATCAGTCACAAACACACACTGGATGCCAACTGTGTCGCCACTGGTGTAAACAAACAGCAAGCAAGTAATATGTGATAAGCTGTGACCAGTTTGCTGCTAAATTTAGTCCTATGGGATAAGACCCTGGGATCTCTGGCAGGTGGTGATGTACCAGAAGGAAAAAATTGACAAATTGTATTTATCAAGCTGAAGTTGTCATGCTTAACTAAAAGGGATAAGTCTTTATTCATAGGTATTTTTTTCACAGCAATGTTTACCATCAGTCTTTGCTAATATTTCCACCTCTGCAACATAATGTGTATAGAAAATCATGAATGTGCAGTATAGTCTGCCATCGTCAGTTCAGCATTTATGAAGCATAACAAATGGGATCCATACTCTTTTTAATCAGTTATGAGCTTATGCAGCTTATGTGATGTTAGTTTGAAACTAAACTCGTGTGTGATACCTAGGAGACAGGGTTAGAAAGTTTCATTTGTATTTTGCTCTTCAGCCTCATTAATGCATGTAAAGTGTGTGTGTGTGTGTGTGTGTGTGTGTGTGTGTGTGTGTGTGTGTGTGTGTGTGTGTGTGTGTGTGTGTGTGCGCGTGAACTTGCCTTTGTTTTTCCAGTAAATTAGAAACAGAAAACAAGTGCATCACTGATCCATCTTTCTCACCAATCAGTACATTCGGTCTTGCATGAACCCTAGGTGACAATCACAGGCTGGTTGTGTTCTGCATTAATTAGAACGGAGAAGCGGCAGAACAAATTTGCAGTGAAAACTGACCATTAAATAAATAATAATAATAAAAATAAACTGCCCAGAGGCAGACGTGACCAATGGATTCATTTATTTTGTAGCAGTCAACATGACATGAGAGCAAGTGTCAGTTCTGCAGGTGCCGGACAAGAATTGCTGCGCTTATGGACAAAAATAAAATCATAAAATGCAAAGCTTAAAAAAACAACAAAAAAAAACTACATAAACTAAACCTAAGTTGCCTCAAGTATTTTGTTAGCTTAGCATTGCACAACTTAGACACTTGAAGAGCTACCAGTCTTCTTGCTGATGGTCTCATTCACTTAGAATACTTATCCAAATCACTCAATGTGGAATGTGGTAATGGTAAATTATTGATTTCTAAATGCTTTACAAAGCACCTTTGAGCTAGGTAATGGATGGGTGGCAGGAGGTACAGTGGGAGAGAGAGAGAGAGAGAGAGAGAGAGAGAGAGAGGGAGAGGGAGAGGGAGAGAGAGAGAGAGAGAGAGAGAGAGGGAGAGGGAGAGAGAGAGAGCACAAATCCCTGTTTGGATCACGGCATGGGGTCTGAGTATCAAGATCCACAACCAACACAGCATGCTGTAACGCAGTCCCAGCTGTGTGTCTCTCTCTGTGTGTGTGTGTGTGTGTGTGTGTGTGTGTGTGTGTGCGTGCCTGTATGTGAAGGTCATACTCTGATTAGTTATTGATCTGAACCAACTGTATGCTCTAATGTGTCCTCTTAATTATTTAACCCGAGACAGTGTGTGTGTGTGTGTGTGTGTGTGTGTGTGTGTGTGTCTCTCTCTCTCTGTGGATGTGTATAAAATAACTCTATGTCTTGGACTTATTTTTCACTCAAAATTATTATCTAGACAGGGCGTATAATGATCTATGATAGAGATAGTGGAGAGGAGAAATGGAAGTGTGGATGTCAGAGAGAGAAAATAGCAGCTCTTTGCACCTGGCCTCTTACACCTCTCTTAACACAAAACCTAAGTACACAACATAAAAGAAGACAGACCTCCTTACCTAGCAGTGGTAAACCTGTAGAAGTGTACTTCGTATCCTTATTTCCTCCGGATAATTAAAGTGTAGGTGTTTGAAATCCAGCACTTCGTTTATTGGACTTCTTTAACTGCCAGCATGTGTTTCTCTTTAGATTATATTCACTGGTTGTGGTATCAAAATGAACACTTTAAAAGAAGTATTTCACGGTTGGGAAAATGGCCTCATAAAACTTTGCAGTAGAAAGAAGCAAAGCCTTTTTAAATTGGTGCTACTTGACCAAAGAAAACTACAGTACTTCTACTTTGCTTTTGCTGAAAAGGTAGAAAAACTACAACTACCAGAATGCACGGCGCCGCACCAGACCAATAAACGCTCCCGCTGGTGGCTGACAGCTGGTAACCAACTATCTCGTATTACAGTCTACAGTTAAGCTAAAATCATAGACTACAAATAAAGGACGTAGCATCAGTGACGTCACCCATTGGTTTGTGTACTGCCGTTTTGAAGCCAGGACATGGCCTTTTGGCCGTCGCCAGAGAGGCGTCTCTCTCTCTCGATCCGCTTTTGTACTCTTTGTGTCTGATGCGGAAGTACAATCTGTAGTTCGAGCAACAGCCGCGAGCCAGCAAAAATCTGCCGGATGACGCTGGCAACATGGAGGGAAGTTTACCATAGTTCATTTACACATACTACCCACATTGTTATGATACAAAGCTAGTTGAAGATCTGCAAAGTATCCCTTTAACTGGTGAGATAAACATCAAAGATGCTTTGCTACAAGCAAGAATTGCAAGAGCTACTTGGATATGGTGTCTTTGTGATGGTGTTCCACGGTGAGAAGGTGGGCGGAGCATCCACACTGTTGAGGACCCCTCTGCATCGTCAGCAGGTGTCTCGGGTTCACTAGCGTTTCGCCCCTTAACCTGTACGTTTCACCTGAGTGGGGCAGCAAAGAGCATTTAGCCTTCGCCTGCAGAGGGGTTCCAACTGTGGGCTCTCTTCAGCCACAACCACCTTGAGCTAGTCTTGGCTGCCAGATCTCCCTGGTGGCTTTCTTCAGATGTTTTGGATCCAGGCAAACCTTCTGTAGGAAATAGCGTAAAGATGTTGCTGGGAAAACGCGACAGCCGACTTTGATGGAAAACATGATTGCGTGCCATCCTTTGGTAAGAGCCTCATCGATCAAGTCCTGGTACTTAGCTTTCTTGCTTTAGTGCGAGACAGCTAGCCTGTCCTCCCAAGGCACTGTAAGTTCGGCTACTAAGATGGTCTTGGTGCTCCTAGAAATCAGGACCAGGTCCGGACGGAGTGAGGTCGCTGCGATGTCTTGTGGGAAGACAAGCCTACTTCCCAGATCCACTTGCATCTCCCAGTCAAAAGCACACTGTAGAATAGATGATGGGTGCTTGGCAGTTGCCTTTACTGTGGGAGTATGGTTGCCTTCACGCTAGAAGTTGATGAACTTTGGAGACAGTGGTGCCAGGTTGTTGTTGGCTTTGACCCTCTGCAGATCCTTAATTAATTAATTAATGATCCTTAATCTTATTAACTTAAGATATCTCTCAATTCAAACTTGTCTTTTCTCTACTTGATATGTTATAACAGGGGTATTCATCTTTTAATCTTTTCTTGCACTTTTTTAATTAGCAAGGAGCTTTGTAGAAATCTTAAGGTAGCAGGCTTCTCATTTCCATTCAGTTCTGATCGTTGCTTTTGCTGCAGATTATATTAACTGTAGTCAGTTCACTTTGATCCTGTAACAGCTAAAATGCAAAGCAGTGCCTCTACTGATGAGTTTGTAAGGTAAAGAAACATCCCCCTGTTAATGACTCTATGGCCCTGAGTGGATTGGTGGTTTCAATACTCATACAAGACCATCAAAGTGGTAACTCAAGTGTGCAAAAGTCATTATTGTGCACCTGTCATTTAAATGTCTCAGATACATACTAAATCAACATTTCATATCTTCTGTTGCTCGTCTCATTTCCAGGCTGTGATGAAGCTGCAGGCTGTGAACATTAATTAGGCTGATACTTAACACTGTAGTGTTTCTGCGAGAGGTGACTGGAGATCTTTCAGTTTTGGCTTCTATAACTCTCATTACATACTGTAGGAACAAAAAAACAGTTTTCAACAAATGCACTTAATGGCCTTGAATTGCATTTCATATTTTCTTTCTGCATTTTTTAGGTGCATATTTGTGAAACCCAACATGGATTTATCTTTCCTTGTTTGACTGTGTGGCATTTCTACAAGCTTTCGTCCTCACTGAAAGTACAAATTATGAACAATCACTGCCAAAAGATGTTGTCGGAAGAAAATCAGTCTCTCTAAAATATCATCAAATCAGGAGAGTAAACAATGTTGTCAATAATACTGACAAGCAAGCATTTCCTAAAGTCAATTTCAAACATGCCAAAAATCTAAAAATATGTTCTGCCAAAGATCATGCTCAAACTCTAAAAATATATATGGACTCCTGCAAGAGAGACAGGTGCCAAAATATGAAGCTGTTTTTACCAAAGTGCTTGAAATTGGTTGTCTCAAAGTACATTCAAATGATAACACAAACTTCCACACAAACAAAACAGCACTGTGTGTTAGATATAAAGTGGATAATTTATCATTTCAAAGATATGTTTCTGTGTTATGAATTCTGTCCACATATTTTCCATATATAAAAAATACACCAAATAATGCATGCATTAAAATAAGGCTGTAACCAAGCTGGGAAGAAAAAACAGCAGAAGATGTAACTCAATATGTATTCCCCTGCTGCTACTTACACAACCTATACAATGTATCCCCTACCTGGATGCTTTGTAAATTATTGGTATTGACAGTAATTGATTTGCCAGTAAAGAGTATTGAATCAAATTGAACTTGATTGAATTGAAGCGAGAAAGAAGCATCGAACCGGCCTTTTATAAATCCTGACTGTACTTGGCCAGTTTATAAAAAAAATAACACATTCTAAATGAGTCTACAAACACAACTGCCAGTAATATCCAGGTAATCGTGTGTGTGTGTGTGTGTGTGTGTGTGTGTGTGTGTGTGTGTGTGTGTGTGTGTGTGTGTGTGTGTGTGTTCTCATTTCCTGTAGCAGGTGCACAAGAGCCTTTGGGTGTATACATGAGCACACTTTTAATTAGCCTGTATTGTGTGTGTGTGTGTGTGTGTGTGTGTGTGTGTGTGTGTGTGTGTGTGTGTGTGTGTGTGTGTGTGTGCGTGCGTGTGCGTGCGTGCGTGCGTGTGTGCGTGTGTGTGTGTGTGTGTGTGTGTGTGCGTGCGATGCTAGATGAAAGAGCTGAATTATATACTCATACTTGATACGTAACAGACAAGACACACTCATACACACATGCACAAGAGATTACCATGGCAAAAGGATGCCTTTGGCGGAAGCTTAGTTTGCTTTAAACCTCATTTAGAATCTGTTGTTGTGTGCAATTGAGAAATATGGAGAGGGAATCTGAATAGCAAACTGCAAATAGCTTTTGGACTGTTTAACCAGCATTGGCACCAAAAAGTGTTTGGGTAAAATCAGTTCAATTTAGGCAATTTTTGTTTTTAACAAAACACTGGGTAAAAAAACACCAACATGAACCAGCACCTGAAGAATGAATTATGTAGATTGAGATGGTTAAAATCAACTTCAGTTACTGTGTTTAGGGAAAGCATGTGGTTAACTATGACTGTCAGATACAACAGATGCAAACACACCAATCACATGGGCTCCTAGTTTCTACCGGTCTCATACTGCTTATACTCTGATTACTTTCTCAACACCTTATCATCCTGATATTAATCAATACTTACTCTAGCAGGCTATCTACTGCCTCTTCATACATTCATAATGTGGTACAGTATGTGTGTAATTGTGCAGTAGTTTTGGTCCAAAGGAAGGAACATTTTTACTGTGAAGCAGCTGCAGAAATGAACCTAACTTTGCCAAAGTACTGATTCTAACTCAAACCACAATCTTCTTTTTGTGCCTAAACCTAACCAAGCCTCAACCATGGCATTGTCACATAAACGATTTATTTTAAAAAATCGATTTATTTTTCAACAGTGATTTGAAATGGTTTTGAAAGAAACAGACAAATAATGCTGTCCTGCTGATAGGGGAGACTGATGTATTTTGTTGCTTTATTTGAAGGACGTGTTGGACTAAAGCTGCCAAGGGATGTTTGTTGCTCTATAAATTGGGTTTGAATTCAAACGTTTTACAGACATTTTTAAGCACTTTTATGTCAGTGGATTAGTTTGCGATATTTTGAAACATACAGCTTAAAAAAAGTCAAGCCAAGGTAAGAAAGGACCAAAATCAGGCTCCTAAATCTTAAAGCTATAGTGCGTAGTTTCCCATGAGGAATTCTAAGCAATGACAACAACACTGTCGGCTCGACCACATGATATAAGCTTTTACGTGATCACGCGCGCACCCCTCCTCGATGTAGTTGCTAGCCGTTTAGGAGGACACGGAGGATTAAAAAACATGATGGACTCTTCAGAAGAGGTAATTATCTTCACTCAAGTTTCTGCGCGGACAACACAATCTTGAATCTGAACATAGCGATACTGAGAAATACAGATGGAGTTGTGTGGAACTTATAGTCTTAATTAGCTTTGTATCAACTCATTTGGCAATGGCTTGAATGTAACGGACACTTATTAATATCAAAAAGTTACGCACTAAAGCTTTAAAATCTTCCATTTGGCAAACGTGACTCCTCGTGAGAAAGGGAGGAAGCATAATTAGCAGAATGGAAAGCGCCCTGTGTCTGCTGGCTTCTGGTCTGGGAGATTTTACAGCAAGACAAGAAACCCTGTTGACAGCATGAATAGTATCAGTGTAATACAATAAGCATTTTTGGTAATAATGTTGTTGCCGAAATCTATGGCCCTTCACACTAGAGGACTGCATTTAGAGTGGTATCCCGCGGGTCCCGCAGGACCCAATACAAATCTCGCGGGAGCGGGCAGTTTTAACGGAGGCTGCGGCTGGGAACGGGCGCTCCAAAAATTGACAGCGGGTCCCCAAGATATAGGAGTCCTGCTCATGATCAGTGCTGTGACAGACTGACTGCCAAACACTTTATTAACACTGCTCTACTCGACTCTCTCTCTCTTACTTCACACCGCACTGCGCCCCGCCCCTTTTCTCCCACAGCAACCTGAGGGATACAATCAACAGGGACTGTAATATGGAATCTGTTAAGATTGCATTACAAAACAGGGAAACAAAATGAAATAAAACTACCTGGGCAAAACAAACCACAGCCAACAACACGTTCTAAAATAAGTGAAATAAATAAATGAAATGTCACTTTGCCCTTACTGCACTAGAATAATGTAATTATGCACTAGAACGTAATTTTGCTACTTATTAGTGACAAGTATGCATATTTATTACTACACAGTAAAATAACTATAGTTTCCCTGTGGGAAGGGAGAAGACACAAAATCAATGGTCAATCTATTGACAATCAATCTAATGTTCTCAGTGCGGGCGGGACCCAACACACAAGCTGCGGGAACAGGCGGGAGCAGAACACACACACTGTGGGAGCAGGCGGTAATGGTCAGAAACCCACCGGGAGCGGGATAAGAAAACAGTCCCGCGCAGGGCTCTACTTCACACCCAGGATCCACCTACACTCATTTACTTTGCCTAATTAGGCCTCTATCGACCTGAATAATTAAGTGTGGGATGAATCTTTAAACTATTGCATTAAAGCATATATTTAACCACAGTCTCTGTTAATTATGGCTTTTCTGGATTTTGTCTCCAATATAAAAACTGACTAACATAAAAATGTAATCCCGATGCCTCTCGTTCTTCCACTCTACTCTCTGTGGCCCACGCTCTCTCTCGGTCACTGACCCTTTGATCAGCAAGACATTTGTTTGCATGCATAAGCCAGTGTTTGCTGATACAAACAAACATTCTCTGTTAGCCAATAATGTTTTAATGCACTGATGAAGGAACATGGAATTCAAAGGTGTGTATGTCTGGCCAGAATTACAGAATCAAGCTTATGTTAACTAAGCAAGTTATTCAAATCAAATATTCTTTTGCACAGATTTAGCTTGTTGGAACACATGCATCTTTGAAAAATGAAGGAATTAACTATTAGGTTTTTTTTTTTTTTTTACCAATACATGACATTTCAAAGATGGTCTGTTCTTTTTCTAAAAGAAAGAAAGATAATTCTCCTCGTAAGTGCGGGTTGCAGGGAAACTTGGTGACAACAGCAGATTGGCGCAGGCCTGTTCAATTCAGTGAGCCTGAAAAACCAAAAGAAAAACACAAATCTAAATCTGCTCCCTGGGCTTCTGGGTTGGAAGAGCAGAAGAAACACAAGCAAGAAAGCAAAAAGGATGGATGGACGGATGGATGGATGGATGGATGGATGGATGGATGGATGGATGGATGGATGGATGGATGAGCAGATTGTGTTGCAATAAAACTTGGCAATAAAGTTAAGAATGCTGCAGGGCTGTTCAACCCACTGATCCTGAAAACCAGAAACACAACGTTTTTATCCTCCAGCCATGCCAGCAGTCCTCTCTTCCTACCTTTCTTATTTCTCTTTTGTTACGAGGCCATCTCTAGCCTACCTATTCTCTTCCTCTCAAAATCTATTTCTCTTGATCCGTCTGTCTTTACCATGCCATTCTCTCACTCTATAGTGCTTTTTTTCTATGTCTCACCTTTTTTTCCACTCCTTTCCACAATCTTTGTCTCTCTCGTTCTGGTCCGTTGGGAAATCAAAGAACTTGAATAACTTTTGTATCACCACGGGAAGAAAAACTCATAGGGTCGTCATGGGAACACACTCACCCCGACACCACAGGAACCATTTCATTCAGTAACCAGGGGAAACAGGACGATTTCATGTTCTTGGTCCCTTTTGATTGGCTTGCCAAGAGGAAATGCCAATAAAATATTGCTGTGAGCGAAGCAAACTTGTCAAAGTCAAACAACTTCTGAGAAAGAGAATAAAGATGCCGAGAGAGGAGGTGGTCACAGTCCAATTTAAAAAAGACATGGCAGGGTTTCCCGCAGCACTTTGCAGTTCAGACGGCCGCCTTAACAACACACGTCTGCTGCCTTAACTACGTCGTCGTCAAAAAAATAAAAAAAATGATAAGAGCGATATCCGCCGTGTTACTCGGCGTCCTGTTTTCTCTCTTTAATTCCAAAGCACACAGTTGACAACCTGCAGGTGGAGGTGGTGGAGACAGGCTCGGACATACACACTGCTGTGGACTTGTCAGTCTCGCAAGTGGTTTCAGGAAAGTGGCTGCATGTGTCTGACAACGCACAGAACATTACAAGCCTACAGCTGTCCACGGACACGGAGTGCGGAAAGTGTGTCAGAGGCTCTCAGACGGTGAACTGAGACTCCGTTACCTGCTTGACGGTCAACGGTTAATGATCGGTTAACATTTAATTCCTTTGTGCTTTCTTTTGGAAGGCTGGCTGCCAAAAATCACCACTTACTAGCTAATTAATTAGCCTGAGGTAAACGCTAACTATCAGTAAACAGAAGTGACGTGGTGGCTGGCGTTTGGTGTGTGTGCCAGTGTTTGTGTGTGTGTGTGTGTGTGTGTATGTGTGTGTGTGTGTGTGTGTGTGTGTGTGTGTGTGTGTGTGTGTTATTTGTTAAATTATTGTAGTTATGTGTTAGGTGACTAAGGTTTACTTATTATATATTTAAGTACTTTAAAACGTTAATATATTGTTACATTTAAATAACTTTCACTTTAAAAAAAAACTCCATAAAAGAGCCTTTCTTTTTTTCAGTTTTTCAAGAATCGGTTTAGGAATCAGAATTGTTTTAAAAGTACCTCCTTCCATACTGGAACTGGGTTTCGGTACCCAACCCTACATGTGGCAGATAGCCATATAGATAGATATAATTTATTAATTAAATATTATTATTTAAATTTAATATTTTGTGTTTAATAAATAATTGTTAAATGTACAGGATGTGATAAGACATCCATGGGGGATCAATGCAACAGTTTGTTTGCACCAAGGCAAATACTTTATTCATTACAGCGAGGTGGTCTTTCTGCAGGGCCTTAGGCCTGTCGCACCTCCAAAGGTGCCTGTGGTGGACTGTGCATGGCAAGGCCATCCTCTTCCCTGAGGCAGGCCTAAACCTGACCGCATACCACAAGGATTTGCTGCAGGGTCTTCAGCTGGGGACCACCGCTCATTGACGTTTTGCCCCTTAACCCAGAACATCTCCAGGTGCAGCAAAACCTAATTGGATGTTACTCCCCAAGCCTTGTTTCGTCGTTTCAGCCAGAGCCAGTGGCTTGCTTTCTCAGCTTCCTCAGAGAGCTCTTTGGTGGATCTGCTCAGTGTGGCTCCACTTAGTCCCAGGTCCTTGAGCAGGCGTGATGTTGATCTGCCCACAAAGCCTCTGGCTCCCACCTCCACCGGGTACAGCCTTACACTCCATCCACTTTCTCTGCACTCCGCGACCAGGTCTGCATACTTCGCCTTTTTTCTTTCGTTCGTTCCTGAACCTACATTTCAGCACAGCTCAGGATGTGATAATACATCCATGGGGGATCAATGCAACAGTTTGTTTGCACCAAGGCAAACACTGCAATTACTGAAGAACTCCTTAGCTAAGCACTGCAAGGAAGCGTGTTTCAATATGCAGGTGATATTCTGATTCAGAACTAGGGCTGAACGATTAATTGCATTTGCGATAATATCGCGATATGTTAAAACGCAATTTCCTAATCGCAAAGGCTGCGATTTGGTCACATGACTCACGAGAGCAAATCAGTCTGCACTCCGTAGAGAAAGCATCAACTACCACGCTAACGCTACGCCGTACCTTGAGCTGATTTCTGTCATTCAAACAACTCTGAGTTGTAGTTTAAAACTTTTACAGCCATTTTAATAAAATGAAGGGTTTTATTCGGGCTTGAGTCTATACATGCAGTTAATGGATGCAGGCACACAGAACTCAAGGCTCGGTTGGCAACGATTAGCTCTGATTAGCGGTTAGCTCCGGTTAGCGGTTAGCTAGCTCCGTTATAAAGATATGAGTGGAGGAGCTGCCACTGAGAGGGGTAACAAGCAGACTGATAAATGACGTTCGGGGAGCTTTCACAGCAGCGTGGCCGCGGTGTTTCAACAGTTTTATTAGTACAGTTAATCCCACGGCAAGAACACCAGCAACTAGCTAACGCAACGATAGCCTCTCTCAACAAGTGCACACGGCAGCACGCAACTTCACAAGGGGGAGGGGCTGGAGGCAGCTCCTCTCTGTGCACTGTAAAAAAATACACTGTTGTGTGTGTGTGTGTGTGTGTGTGTGTGTGTATATATAGATATATACTATATACTATATTTTTACTTATTTAACTGTCTAGTGTGTAATTGTGTGTTCATACTATACATTATTATATTATTCTTTGTTGAATAATACAGAAGACAAAGAGCTTAAAAAAATAATCGAATATCAAATCGCAATCGCAATATTTGGGAAAAAAATCACAATTTGATTATTTTCAAAAATCGTTCAGCCCTATTCAGAACTCCATGTAAACTGTAGATTGTGTGCACAGTGTTGGGACGTACCCAACTAGTTTCATAAAGTTTCCCAGTAATGTTGAGTTGTGTAGAAATTGGTATTGATACCAGATATTCTTTCCTTTTTTCAGTCTATAATCTTATTATCTTCTGATGCATTCATTAATACAATTTTGGGAGAAGTCAAAAACTGGATTATATACAGTTAATATGTATTTCACTAAATATGTCATGGCGGCTCTCGTGTTAAACGTCTGCTAGACTGCTGCTGTGACACATCAACTCTGTGGCTGTGTCTTCATACACAAGAAGCTGCTCATTAAACATCCATCAAGTCGTCTCTGTGATTCATTAATGTGCCTCTCTTCCTCTTCCTTTCCCTCCATCTCATTATGTGTTGAATCACCTTAAGACAGGCACAAATATGTGCGCCCACGTGCACATGCCCCACTTTCTCTGGGTTTGAATGTGTGTGTAATTATCAGTGAGATAATTAAGAGTTGCATTTAAATGGGTATTGAAAAGTCAGAGTGAAGAGTCAGAGAGAGATGCTGACCTCGCCATGAACCCCAGACACACAAACACACGCACGCATGCACAGATAAATTGCACATGGTGACATATGCACTCCTGTGTACTAATAACACACAATTACTTTGAGTAATAGACATCATTCATTCTGCTTCAATGGCTCCAACACCACGTCACTGCTGTGTGTGTGTGTGTGTGTGTGTGTGTGTGAATCGAAATATGTCTCTCTCTGTGTGTGTGTGTGTGTGTGTGTGTGTGTGTGTGTGTGTGTGTGTGTGTGTGTCTCCTCTGGCTGTATGTGTTTGCCTGTTACGGCCTCATGCTGCGAATACAATACTGTGAATACAATACACACGCTATAGCACACAATACACACGCTATAGCAAAAGCACATCCCTCTCAACAAGCACAAATACCCATGAAACTGCAGGAGTACCAAACACACACACACACACACACACACACACACACACACACACACACACACACAGAGAGAGACAGCAGTGACGTGGTGTTAGAGCCATGGCAGGCAAGTGAGAAACACAAGAGGTGAGAGTAGATTAAAAATGTTTTACTCATGACTTCTGCTGTGACCTCATGATGAAAATAGCAGACGCAATGTTGGAAATAATCATTGATATACACTTCGCTACTTTTTTATTAGTACTACTTTTTTCTATTTCAACAAAGCGTTTCTTACTGTTGAGGATGATAGCGCATAAAAACTACCTTCTTTCCCCATTTGTTTAGACTGTGAGAAACCAAATGAGAGTTTGTGTATCAAACACATAGACATGGTTTCATAGCAGAAAGAATGGGCCAATATAATTAGACATGCAAGCAGGTGTACCGGGGTCAAGGTCCACTGACTCGGAGATGCCAGGGGGGCCGAGGACATCATTGAATAGGGCTGAAACTGGTGGTTTAATACGCATTTGTTTATTAGGCATTGGCAGGCTGAGACGCCCTCCTGCACACTGCGATCTGCTCCAGACTTAAACACCAACGACCAGTCTGTGTCTGGGCAAGATTATTTTGAGCTTATAACTTTGTCTCATTTATGAGTATTTAAAGGACAATTCCGGCGCAAAATGAACCTAGGGGTTAATAACGCCTGCTTGTATACGTGAACGCTACTGTCTTTATAAATTATCTTTTTAATAAACTGTCTGTACACTTACAAAGTTCTCAATACTTCGGTTTACATGTAGGGACCCTCATTATGCTACCGTTGAAGTGTGGTGATATTTTGAGCCTGTTAGTAGTATAGAAATAGCAATTTCTTGTTACTTTACCCATGCCCCGAATAGCTTTATAAGCTAATCAGCTGTTTGTGGTAGCTCGTTTCAAGCTAGAGACACATTCGATTAGCATGAAAACACATCCGAGAGAACGGTCAACTCTGTAATCATGTGTTATTAACCCCTAGGTTCATTTTGCGCCGGAATTGTCCTTTAAGTGTCTCCTATGATGTAAAAAAAAAAAAAAATCCTCCTTCACAATGCTAATTACATTTTTCCGTATTTATGACAGAAAAAAGCTAAAATAACATTGACTGTAACTTCTCAAACGACTCCTGCAGCATCACTCACTTCTCTGTTCTCCCATAATTACGATATTAAATACAGCTCCACTTTTAAACTCTGATGCTCCACAGCAAGCAGTGTCTGTAGCCAGAAAGCAGTGCCTGTAGCCTAGTTTGCAAAATAATAAAAGGGCTATATGCCACACAACTGATCATTACCTCCCTGTTATGTACATATTAGTTGGCATTATTGTCCCTTCAACTAAAGTGGTGCACGGAGTCAGAATTTAGAATAAATTACTTTATGATTACCTTACCATTACTTGTGTCCACTGAAAGAAAGAAGAGCATCATTCTAGCAAAGTGACGATTCACAGCAGAGATAAATTGCAGTTCGTAAAAAGACCAAAACTAATTCTCAATAAATTGTTGTAATGTTTATAGCATTGATTACAAGACTTTGGACTTTTTTTTTATTCCACAATCGGGCCCTTATGTTACACACGGTAGAAAAGAAGGGCATGGCATCCATTTTGGATTGTAGCTCTAATTTAGAGTAAATAGAGCAAGATAAAGAACAATGGTACTTGGTTTTTTCTTTGGGATTTGTAAAATGACAACCAACATGTGTTTGAATGGATTAGTGTAGCTGTGTTGTTGATAAGGTGAATCTTAATTCTCTCCGACAGCCATTATGATAGTCCGGCAGAGACACATACACACTGGTGCTACAGAACTCACAGGTGACTCATTATTTAACAGATGGCATTGAGAGAAACCACACACACACACACACACACACACACACACACACACACACACACAGACACAGACACAAGCAAAACAAGGAAAACAAATATCATGTGTCTTTAATAACCAGAATAGAACAATATGTTGTGCATGATGGACATGAAAAAACAGAATTACAATGGTTGTCAACAGTCTAGATATAATTGATCTATTGTGTGTGTGTGTGTGTGTGTGTGTGTGTGTGTGTGTGTGTGTACTGCATATGCATGTGTAAAAGTTTCCAAAAATGTTTAACAATTTGAAGCTTTAAAGCTTTAAAACAGCTGTTGGTCTTAGCCAATCCACGCTTGGTGCAGTCAATATCCACTAGTGTATTGAAATGATTGGTTGTGTTCACATCGGAGAATATATATATATATATAAACTACCACTGACCAGAGGTAGAAGGCCAAATATGCTTCAAGTAGTGAAACAAATTAAGACATTTAAAATGTGTTTATTTCTTTTTTCAGGGTAATAATGTCTCAGTGTAAATATAGCATTCATACTGAGTGGCTAGTTGTCTATTCATCACCGTGGCTGATTGCCAACAGGCTCTTTTGGACTTCTGTCTCATTGATTTTTAGTCATTTTGTGACCACAGTAACACTAAAGGAGATTGATGTGTAACACTACATAGTAAAAGGGCGCTGTTCTTCGAGTGCAAATGGAGCTATAGCTTTCACAGTTTCTCTCAATGACAGATGGTGGAATGATTTAGAGGCCAAAGTAAAAAATGATTTGCTTGAAACAAGTTTATTTATCCCCAGTAAAGTGAGGGAGAACAGCTTAGACTAAAAAGGAAGAAGTAGGTTTTATGGGAAATGCGTTCTTTATTTTTAGGAACACAAGTAGATACATTAACTATCTAAATTAATTTTAATGAGTTTTGACAGTGATGTACTGTCATTACTTTTACGATGGTAAATCTTTAAATAGCTACATAGAAACTTACTGTTATTATACAGAATATCACCCAATATTCATGCAGCATATGTGGTGTGTTGTTCTTTGAAATGGTGACACTGACCCTATAATCATCCTACAGGGAGAAACTGAAGAGAACGTAATGTAATTCACCTGGATAAGCTTGCTCCCTTGTGGATCTCTGTTCTATTTTCCTCTTCATTTCTTTTCATACTTCGTTCTTTTGTACATACCAGTGCTGATGTGAAACAAACTTGTGACCCTGAAGAAGTTTTTACTCCTTTTTTGTTCACAGACAGCAACACAGAGTTGTTGAGTTTTTTTTTCTTCTTTTGTTCAGTTCACTGCTACGAGGTTGTAACATTTATTTACTTATTTTGTCTTAATTCCTTTCATCGGTGGCTTTGCTATTAAGGTATGAATTAAATCATTTCTGTTTTTGCATCATAGGACTTTGTTCTGACAACTATGTTTCCGCAGCAAACAGTTTTTTTACTGTTATGCCTCCTATTTTAGTTGTTGAGAAAAAGGCCAGAGGCAATTTCCGTGCATGCGTGCGTGCGTCAGTCCGTCCGTCTGTCGCTCTCTAATAATGTGAGACAGCCATACAAAGTGACTGATACACATTTTAATAATTGTATTAATGGTGATAGGGCTATTGGATGCCCTTGATGACAGAAACAATCAATAATACTATTTACTGGAGAATCTATCCCAATCAAGTGTCTGACTGGCAAAGGCCTTTGAAAAGCTGTTGTACTGGATTGCATTAGATTATATAGGTGAACGTAATATAGTGGCTAGGGAGTGTATGTTTCTAATACCAAATTAGCAGTGGCAAATAAAGTAATGACAGTGAAACAACAAGACCAACTCCATTTGAAGGTGCTGAAAAAAATCCATCTACTTACAACCAGAAGAATATGTAATCTTTATGAGCCTTGACATATGACCTTTTGATAAAATATTAACCCTTTTAGTCCCAGTGGCATGCAAGAGATTTGCCCAAACATATCAATAGCTCTAATAGCTCTTATGCTTGGTTGTAACCCCATTTGCATGTTGTTATGGTTATCCAAGCAACAAGTGCACATCAGAGTGTGGTTGTGAGACTGTAAAAAGTTCACTAAATGTTATTTATTGCTTTTGACTAGTGAAAGATTAGTGGCATTTCACTTGAGTAAAACCTGAGTAGCTACTTTGAATGTTTCTTGTTTCACTTAATCACACCGTCACATTTCCAATTAAATTGAATGCAATTGTTCACACCAAATGTTTCATCGTTTTCAATCAGCCCTGTTCATGCTGAAAAAGAAAAAATGCCATGAATTAATATTTGAAGCTAAGAAAAATGAAGACATTTAAGTTTCTTGCCTGGGCCTGAAAGGGTTACGAGGATTTAAAAGTAAGGAATAATAGAAGTACAGTATATGTACAGATTTTTAAAACATTAGCTAATAATAATAATACATGAATAGTAACATCTTGGCCTTGTTTAAGCACAAGGGTATTTAGCCAGTATTACTAATTACTAATGATGGATTTGAATGTATTTATTATGACATTCAAAAAAAAAGAAGAAAATCCATCTATCTGCTAATGCAACAGATCATTCCCAATAAAAGCAGAGCTAACGTCCCTCAGGCCGGCCTGTAGATCTCTTATATCCTCCATATATCCTCCACCGAGAAGCTCCCACATCCATTCACTGTTTAATTAGAGAAGAAGAGAATGAAGAGGATCAAGCCCTGTCCGATTTTTAACTCACAGTCTCAGTGCGTCACTGAAAAAACCTTGTAAGTGTTGCTTGTAACTGTCTTGTTTTGATAGAAATCAAACCTCGCCATGACCCTGCCATGTGTCAAACAAAGTTCAGGACCCAGGGATAAGGGTCAACTGAGAACAAAATAAAAAAATAAATAGGCTGTTGATCTTAATTCCTCCGCACATATGAGGTTTTAACCTGATAGCAGCTACTCAGATCTTCTCGGTTCCATTTTAATTCGACACGACAAAGATGATCCCTGTGTTAATATGGTTTAGGAAAAACCAGCACTTGAGAGGATTAGGAAGCCACAGAGCGGAGAGAAAGAGTTATAACAAGAGAGGAGAGGAAACAGCAAAGAGAGACAGATGGAGAATGAGGGGAAGAAGTGGAAGAGAAACCAGAAGAGAGGAACAAATGATCAGAAGTGGGGGGAGACCAAGACAGAAGGATCGCTCTGAGCTCTTTAATCTCATCTTCCCAAAGGTACCTGACATTTCAATGCACCATGAGCTAGTGCTGCCGCCCAAAACAGGCTGCGTATTAGAGACTACAGGATCAAATCAATGACATACAGCACAGAGGGACACAGAGATGGAGGGATAGGGTGACAGAAAGAAAGAGAGAGGTGGATAGAGAGCAGATAACGTGAAATGCAACCAGAGAGAGAGTTTGTGGAGGAGATGAGATTGTAAATTAGTGGGAAAAAATAAAAAGGAGAAAACAAGGGGCAGACAACGTGAAAGCCACCTTAGGCTGTGTGTTCATAAAAATGACTCAAGTGCTGAGAAACCTAATACAAGCTCCTTCCTCAATCATTTACTGAGAAATCTGGCAAGAACCTTTATGTTTCCCCCCCCCCCGGATTTACATTTCAGGATTTTCTGGAAGTATTTCTGGAAATGTGTGAGTCGCACACTCACTGTATGTCAAATTATATTATATTCGCACACAGGTGTAACAGTGTCAGAACGAAACCTTTCAGCTATTGTTTAAATATCAACTTTCATTACCAGAGCTGATTTCAACCACTTTTAAGGATTTTTTCCACCTGTCTGTGCGCATAATTTAGCGCTGGACTTGAGCTGCTTGAAAACACAGATGATCTCATCCTCAAAAAATCGTATTACTTTCTTAAAAACATGTATTATTCTGTATGCAAAGGCCGTACGATTTTTACTATCCATATCCAGATGACAAAATGAGTGCAATTGGTGACTGAGTGACCAAATTAAATAAATGTATGAATGCACCCATATCTTAAACTATCCTGCTGATTGATGTCTATCGACATCAATGAATTAGTTCTGGCCTTCCTATAAAAACAGTGCTTAATAGAGATGCACTGATTACAACTTTCTAGGCCGATTCCGATTTTCTTTGAGTTAGGCCAGCAGATACCGATTTTAGCCGATTCCGATTTCATTTTTTCTAACCACTTTACAGCACACACAAATATTTATTTTCTATCTTTTCTTTAATAGAAAATGTTACATTTTGCCTAGAACATAGAACATTTTTTAAATAGATAATCAATCGCTATAAAATACAACTATATAAATGACTCCTGGTGTGGGAAATTCACACACATCTAAAGTGCAATGTTATGGAAGAACCATTTCCTTCTTTTCACATCCAATATCCAACTAAAAGAATGTGATAAATTTAGCAAACTAAACTTCTGTATGTATGAAAACAGGGAAAACAGGTAATGGCAATAAAATAATATAAAAATAAAATAAATATAGCCTTAATGCAGTATAAAGATATTTCTCAAAACACACACACAGGCCTGCTTGAACGTCAACAGTAACGTTACCTGAAAACAGTGTGTAGTTCCTTTTTTAGCAAGTTTGCTTTATGTGTCATTGTGCATAAATATGAACAATGCCATTGCTGTCAACATGCTTACCTGCTAACGTTAGCTACCAGCGGTTACCTCGGAACAATCCAGCAAATAGACGGTACCCTAGAGTGCCGTTACCTGAAACAGATGATTTAACGTCACCGCTCATTTTACAGTTTAACAACAAAAAACCTCTTTAAATATTACTACGTTTTTAATGTTGGTTTTGAGCGGTATGCATCCCCACTAACCTGGAAAGCGTAAACAGTAACGTTAATACAGCGTGTCGGAGGACTACAGCGTCTCTTTTTTTTTGTTTACAGCGTCTCAGGTCAGTGTGCCCAACGCTATTTTCTGATAAACTGTAGTTGTCATATTTCACAGGACCCACGTGAATGCGATTTTCATGTTCCAGTTTTTCAGCCTCAGAGGGGAGAGAGAGAGCGGCTGACTGTTCGAGCCGTGTATAATTACGACTGTATGACATTTAATAAACAGCTGATGGAGCGGCAGTGCGCCGCTGCTACATGTATACAGTGGAAACCCTGCATGTGCACGTGTGGTGTTGCTGTTGCGCGATGCAAATCATGCAGCGCCCGAGTGCATTTGACTTGCATAAAATCGGCATACGTCAGACTGACTGGCAGGTCGCCGGTCATGGCCGATGACGTGAAAATCGGCCAATTCCGGTCACCGGCCGGTCAATCGGTGCATCTCTAGTGCTTAAGCTATCAGAGAGTGTGGTCAAGTAGCGCCATAATTTTTGTGACGGGAAACGTCAGTTTGTTTAGTAGGAAACATCCTACTTTCTTTAGGAAGGCTAATGTGACAGCCATCTCTAAACAGGCCTCTCCCTGCAGGATCCTAGACAGAGAATGTGGTTTTATTGATTGATTGGTTTGCCCTAGAGCCGGAATGTTGATTGATTAATTAGTCGATCAACATACAATCATTTGGCAACTATTTGATAATCGATTAAATGTTTTAGTTTTATTTTAAACAAATGCTTTGCAAACATTTGCTGTTTCCATCTTCTCAATTTTGGACCGTTGGTGGGACAAAAAAAAAGGCATTTGAATATGTTACTTTCTGCTCTGAGAAATAGTGACAGGATTTTTCATTATCAGCAGATGAATACAAATATTTGTTAGCTGCGGTCGTAGCTTTTTAATTTAGAACTCGTGTGGCCTTCCCTCTTTGTAAAACCTTGGGTTTGGTGTGAAGAATTACGTTAAACATTTGACAATGTTTAAAGAATTGAACAAACAAAAAAAACTGACTTACAATAAATTAACAAAAACGATGTTTTGCGAACACCAAAACTTCTCATGGCTACTTTTAATAACAAATTAAATACCAGTTTGGCTTAATAATGGTCCTGACAGACCAAACTCAATTTCATGCATGGTTTGCAGTGATTTTTCTTCTTGATCATCTGTTACATCCATATGTTTAGCATTGATGTATGTATACATTTAAGAACTTTTCTTGTTGTCTAATGGCAGGCATGACAGTGTTCTTTAAGAATTCATTCTCATTTGGTGTGCTTGTCTTTTCTGTAACAAAGTAACCTTTTGAACCGTAGCAGACAAACGTCTAAAAGTATTTGTTCATCTTTAATGCAATTGATGCTCTTCTGGATTTGAAACCTACATTGAAGTTATGATGTGATAGAGAAGGTGGCAGCAGGCTAAACTAGGTTGTCTAGACACCCAGCAAAGAAAACTCTTTTGTTTACTCCAGAGCTCTCATGACCATAGATGACAGTTCCCTCTTAACAATAACAGTCTGGTGCAAAGCTTGCTCTCTCCCAGAATCCATTGTTTTCCAATAGAGTACCATAGTCTCAGACTTGGAGGGGCTGAGCCTTATCCCAGCAGCTTTACACTCACTCTTCACTGCAATGCCCCACCCCAACTATGTATTTCAGGTCACAGTCCAGTGAAGCAAGTAAATCTTCCTCATCAGCAAAAAGCTTTGATGCGTTCCTGAGGTCACCCAAATTAGACTCCACAGATTACAACTAGAGACTATTAATCACAAAAAAATGTGAGTGATTGATTTCCAGTTCACTGTTGTACCCAAGAGGGGCTCAAAAGATACTGAATATACTGCTTTTGTAACTAATAAATTATACATGATATCTTCACCTCATTTATGTTGGTCTGAATGAACACCTATTGAACACACAGAATAGTGTGTTGCCAGTAAAGGGACAAAGTGTTTTTGTCTCTGAACATTTGTTCTTGAACTCGATGTGTGCACAATAGCAAAGTTCTGTGGTCTTTTGATCTTGTGATCCAATTTCAGATTTCAGTGGGACCCCTTTGTGTCTCTCTCTCTCTCTCACACACACACAAACAAATCTGGACTGAAACAGGGAGGATAATTGGTTTTGAGAGGGTGACTGACGTTTGTCAGTCCTTTTGAGCCCTGAACATTGCACTGAGGTTTCATCATTGCCTCCATTTCCTGTTTAACTGTGTGAGCGTGCGTGTGGAAATCTGTGTGCCTGTATGGGGAAAAGCAAAAGGTTTTTTTCTAAGAATAAAGTACATCCGTGTGTGCACAGAATGATGAGAATGGGTGAGGTTTCGTCCTCAACAAGAGGGAGCCTGGGAGATGTCAAAAGTCATGATGTCCTGATGATGACACACTGTTTTCAGAAAAGGAGATAAAAACAAGAAAATAGAACCAGTTTGAACTCAGACATGACCATAGTCTCTTGAACTACCTATTACCCCCAAGGACTGCAGTTGACATCATCTCATGACCTAGACCTGCTGGATCTGGAAACTTTTCTTTCACTTTCTTTTGCCACTTGAGGCAGCAGAACAAAGTGAAAACATAACATATAGCCTCACCTTTTACAGTATAAGACAAGCTTGTTGAAGCATACATACAATTGCCTACTTACACATCCTGCAGAGTGTAGACATAGAGCGACATCAGCATTCATTTGGAGTGTTTGAGTCCAGTATGTAAATATGATTTCCACTCTCCTTTTAGCTCTGTCTCTGCCAACTCCTATAAAATATTATACACACACAAACCCAACAGCAGGACTGAACGCATCACTATCTACAATGCAGGCAGCCTCAACAGATGAAAGTGATATTAAAATCCAAAGCACTGGATCCTGCTCTCTCGCTGTAAATACTGTCTCACAGTCCACAAACATTCATAAATGTGTCAATATAATTTCTGAGAAACTTTTTTTTAACGGACTCCATCAACAGTGTGCCATTAGGATGTGTGAAATGAGCTATGTTTCTCTACCTCCGACTGGATTATGTGTGACACTAGACATTTTTGATTTCTCCCACTTTGTCATATTGATTGTACCGTCTAGTGATTAACGGCAAAATTCAGGCAAGTATAGTAAATCAACTTCATTTTAAAAAGAAAATGGTTCAACATTTTTGGGGAAAAAATGCTTATTTTCTTTCTTGCTGAGAGTTAGATGAGGAGATCATATCTGTGAAGTAAATATGAAGCTACTGGGACCAGCTTAGTTTAGCAAATAGACTGGAAACAGCTAGCTTGGCTCTATCAAAAAACAAAAATCTGAAGGAAGTAGTTCCAAGAAATAGTCTGGTGATTTTCCAGTCTTTCTGATAATGCTCAGATAACTGTCTGCTGGCAAATTTCTCAAAATGTCAAACTATTGCTTTTAGGCCAACCAGAAATATGGCCCTCAAATTCAATACTGTGACATGAAATGGGCTGAAGGATACTTTTAACTGTTATCTCTTTACACTGGTGTAGTTAAGTGTCAAGTAAGTGTTTAGTGTTGGTGTAGTTTGTATTTAGTTTATATGTAGTTTCCAACTTAAGTCAATAAAAATCACCAAGCTACTTTGTTGTAGCCAAGTAGCACCTGCTTGATGCAGTTGAATGCTCATTTGACTCTAAATGCCTGGAGAGCACAGTCTGTAATTCTTTTATGCTTATGCATAGCTCTTCTGCTCTGAGGAGCATAACATACAATAATTCCCCTTAGCGGTGTGTATTACAACAAGACTAAGAGCCTGCAGCCATGCCAGCACCTTTGTGAGGCTGTACTTTAACAGAGCAGCGCTTTGGCAGAAATACTAATGTCAGCATGGCAACATGCTCACAATGACAATGTTAACATGGTGACGTTTAGCAGGTGCTAGTGATGTTACTATGGTGGTCACCATTTTACTTAGCATGCTAGAATACTAACATCAACTTGCACTCAAGCCGAAGAACAGCTGAGGATGATGGGAATCTTATTAGGTTTGTAGTATTTTGGTTCAATATCCAGAGTATTGGACAAATTAAGTTATTAGGCCTACAATTCACCCTGACGAGAACATAATGTGGACCAAATCTCATTGTTTTCCATCCAACATTTGTTGAGCTATTTCAAAGTCAGGGGATCACAAAGTCATTAAAAGTCATCCTCTGGGCACAAAGAAGGGTTGTACCAAACTTCCATCCAATAGTTGTTCAGTCTGAACCAAACTGGTGGGCAGACCAACTGACATCCGTAGAGCAATGCCGCAAGAATGGCTAAAAATCGTGACACATAACTCTCAAATGAATAAACAGTGTTCAATGATTCAAAGGTTTGTTTTCTATAAGCAAGGCTGTGTCTGTTTAAACTGCCTCCTGCTCAAAGTTGAAAAAATGACAGCAACCTGCAACTCTACGTGTAATCCCTACCTTGCCTCTGTATCTACCAGAGGGCCCAGCACCTCTGGATAAACCTCTTCAGCACTGTCAGATCCAGGGTTACAGAGGCCCACATCTTATTCCGCTTAATCCAACCACATGCCAGGTCAGATGTAAACAGTGTCAAGGGAGTCTGGTGATGAAAACTGTCCTCTGTGGCATCCTCTAGTGTCCCTCCAGCAGACTTCTGCTGCTTGGTCCGTGCTGCTTGAAGCTGGAAAGCTGCCACCTGACTCTCAATCAAGCTGTGACCACAGTCCTGGCCAGGACAGCAGCTCTCAGCCAAAGACCAGAAGACGTCCACCAACTTCTTCTGAATTCCTGCCAGGAAAGCTGCAAGGGGCATTAAGCATAATGTCACAAGCAGACAGCTGCCAAGTTGTTTATTATCAGCACCCTGCTCCTGTATGAGAGATGTGATAGCAGATGCTTACACTTCGACAGCTTCGCTTCAATTGCTCGAAACACACTGTACTTGTGGACTCAAAAACCATTCCTTGTCAGTCTCCCCTGAGGCCTGCTGGGAGCTGCGGAGAGGAAACCACACACACCGCGCCACAGCGCAGAGTCTTACCAAAGTCAGTCCTCGCCAAAAAAAGGCCTCCCTTTTAAATCCAGACGCTGTCCTGCTGTGACAATATACCACTCATGCCTTAACCAAAGTTTCCAGGATACCTGCATGGACAGCCTGTGAAACATTATCCTCACAGAGGTCTAAGTGAATCCTGCAAGCTCAATTTCCACCAGATTTTTGACAAATTAAAGAGGAAAATCCTTATTACAATCTTGGTCTTTTACTCATTTTGGCCAATATACCTGAGCATAATATTGTACTCATCAAAGGCATTGTAGACACAGAGGACACAGAAATACAAGCCCCAGGTGGATTTTAAACTGCATTCTTAACCCGGCAATTAAAAGCAGGTCTAAACAAAAGTGAACATTAAAAGATATTACCTCAGTAACTCCTTACGACTGTTGTTTGGAGTGCAAATTAACTACAACAATAAAGAAACTTATAACAGAGTTACTTCTGGGATCAGACGGCTGAACTCTCTAAAAGTGACTCTTCTGTGCAAAAAACATCAGGCAGGATGCCCAACATTGAGCACTGCACTGTAAGACTGGTCCTGGCAGTAGGCTGAGATTCAAACATACTGTGTACAGAGAGTGAGCCAGAAAGGGCATAAGGGAGCATGTGAGGGAAATAAATACACAGTAAGGAACAACGAGATCGGAAAAATAGGTGGCAGATAAAGATAAATGAACAGCAATCAACATGGAAAGAAACACTAAAGGAAAAGCAGTAAGAATGAAAGGAGTAAAGACAAGATCTGAGCTGAACTGATTCCACTGAAGAGTGGAGGATGGTATATGTTAGGCCCTCTACTTTGTAGTCTGAGCTAGGCTTGCACGATTCGGGGAAAAATATGAATCATGATTTTTTTAGCTTAGAATTGATATCACAATTCTCTGCCACGATATTTTTCTCCCAAAGTGTAATGTTTATTGCACACATGAACCATGACAAAACAAAACAAATTGGCAGTACCAAACAGATTTTTTTTGGCACCTATAGCACATTGCGCATCACCACAAGCCTGTAAACATAGACGATTCAATGAATAAAGAAAATAAAGTACATACTGGCCATTTAAGTACAGTAGGCTACCAAAAATAGTGACATAACACATTGAACTACACAGCAAATGCCAAAGTGTTAAAATCCCAGAGTTTTGATGACCAGAGTAGAATTTTATACACATTGGTGTCAAATAGGCACTAAGTACACTTTTCGGGTGTACCAGAAACGCTCTTTGGTGTTGTCTCTAAGTATAATGCTGGTGTAGAGTTATTGAAGTGTTTATTTTAGGATGATGGACTCCCTGAGAGTCCAACTGTTGATTGAAACTTTCCCGGCCGCATATAGGTTTAGGTTTCGATTCGTCATCAGGTCGCTGCGCCTTCTCACTGGTTGAATCCAGACACATGTGACCACTTGTCCTCTTCCACACTACAGCAAACTGTTTTGGCAGAGACGGTGACGGTTGACTAGAGAGGAGTGAAGCCATGTCGCCAACGAATTGCTCCAAGTGAGCAAGACATTTTTGTGCTTATATCAGCTTCACAGGAATGTAGGTAAGTAAGCACCAAGTGAATAATGCACAGGGTTTCTGCAGGATTTTAAAAAGTCTTAAATATGTCGATATGTTGCGTACTTGATCTTAAATTACATTTAGTTAAGTCTTAAATATCTATGTTCATTTACCGCTTCCTCTGTTGCCTTTTAAAAAAAAAAATTAGTTTATTTTTTTTTTTTGGAGAAATGCATTAGTATGTTTCATAGTTAGTTGTGCATGTGTACTTTTTCGTACTTCATATAGGTCTGAAATTTAATTCATAATGGGACTTAAAAAGGTCTTAAATTCTTGAATTTAACTTGTTCAAACCTGCAGAAACCCTGAATGCAGAATATTCAGCATTTCTTTGTGTTTTAGTTCTCATAATCAACTTAAAAATGCTAACGTTTTTAGCTAATGTCAAACTTAATAGCTAACGCTAACGAGGCACGTGTCTTCAATTAAGCTAACGCTAAACCTTTTTAGCTAATGCTAACGAGGCACGTGGCTTCAATTTAGTTTAGCGAACTTGCTATATCAACGGTAAAGCCATTGCAAACTTTTAATATAATTGTTGTTGTTGTTGTAATGCTAGCCGTAGTGAAGCAGGCTATCCGACAAAAAAAAAAATTAAATACAGAATAACGATAGCTGTAGTTCTCGAAGCTATTTCAAAGCCTCCGGCTCCCGCCCCAAACTGCACATTTAGTGGTTAACTTCAAGTTTAACTCTGCACTGCATTTGGTGCATGTGTGCAGTGATGCTAAATCAATTACTTTTTTTGTTGTTGTTGTTGTTGTAATAGTGGAAGGATGACAAATATGCTGTTCAAAGTACAATACCACAGAAAGAAGAAGTACATTAAACTTAATGGAGCCTCACATTCAGAATTTCTCA